>NC_057811.1:391824989-392124989 GCF_018294505.1 Triticum aestivum
CAGAGAGTAACGGGCGGGGGGGGTACGGGCCGTTAGGTACTCTCCTCTTTGCCGTCCGCCTTTTTGCCTCTTTGCCGTCTGCTAGCAGACGGCAAAGAGGTGGGGCGTTAAGTTTTTTCCAAACGGGCGGGGGGTGGGGGCCACCTCTCTCTTTGCCGTCTGCCAGCGGACGGCAAAGATTCTTTGCCGTCTGCTAGCAGACGGCAAAGAGCTCGCAGATGGCAAAGAGCTTCTTTGCCGTCTCCCATTTCTTTGCCGTCTGCTTTTGGGTAGCTGATGGCAAAGAGCTTCTTTGCCGTCAGCTAGCAGACGGCAAAGAGCTGGCAGATGGCAAATTAGGTGATTCCAGTAGTGATAGTTGGTTCTCTCAAGTGTTGTCGCTTGAACACCTTAACCACCGCAGGATCAAACCTCACCATGGCAATTTCACATGTGCTTTCAGACATTCAGAGGTACTCGTTCTATGAATCCGCGATTGTGTTACAGAGAAGCATCCTCAATGCAAACATGCATTCTGGTAACCGGAGAATCCGTTTTTTCTGACGGCATTCTTCTTCAAGGTCAAGTAGTCATCATAGGCCCTGATACCGTCATAGATCGAAAACATTTCTCCGCATCCAAAAGCGCATGCGAAAATTATCAACAAATAGGCATCCAGGGTGAAGAAGTCGCCCACCAACATCAAATGCCCACATTCCCTCTTCCGGTTCAACACGGATGTCCCTTGATCGATCCCTTGAAATTCAGGACATGCTCCTCCGAACGCTCCACATTTGATAGGACCGCCTGCATTATTGTCGTTTCATCTTCATATTCGTCCTCCTCATCGAGCGAGGACAACTCCATGAAGTTGTTGTAGAGTACTCATCTTCCAAATCCATCATGCTTCCTTCAAAGCAAGAAAAATTGTCAATATCTTGGCTATGACATTTGCAAAAATACTTGTCAGACGTGTTTGTCTGCCATGGATGGTAGTTGCAGGGGCGGTGGGTACCTGGATGGTGGAGGCACGAGGAGGGGCGTGCGGCAGCATCGACAAAGCGGGCCTGGTGCCCGGGTGGAATGGCGGAGGTCCAGCAAGGCCTGGACGGGCGGCCAGGGTGGTAGAGCGGTGACATTGGCCTACGAGGGATCGGATATAGAGCCAGTGGGAGGGACGCAGTGCAAAATGCATGGGCTCTGGTTGGGGCATTGGGTGGGCTGGGTTGTCATAGTCCTACGTGGTAGAGGTCCATACTCCCGCAAACCTCTTCTAACTTTGCATCTAGTTTGCAGGGATTCGGACGCAGACGAGACCAATAGACGTTTGCAGCACCGCGTTGGATGGCAAAACTGATCCGGATGCATCGATCCAGACATTTGCGGTCGTTTAAAGGCATGGCGTGGGAGATGCCCTTAGTCCAGCCTTCAAGCTCCGTGTGGCTTTATTGCTTTGGAGCATGTGACAAATGCATAAACGTTGGGCCATGCAGCTTACCCGGGTGATTCATGCTAAGGACCAGTCGGGTCATCATCTGATTTTTTGGAACCTTGACACCTAGCGGTGGTCTCCCACGTTGCAATGAGAAAAAAAGTGAGTTGGTCCAGTTTATAGTCGAAAGCCGCCCGAGCCTTAGTTAATTATGGGATAACGAGCAAAAACTAATAACTTCACGGCGACACTATTGGGGAATGTAGTAGAATACAAAAAAATCGTCCTATGATCACGGTCCAGGAACACTATGAAGGTGCATTAGAGGTTTAGATCGGATTGTTACGTACTTTGAGTTGCAGCGGAAGAAGAGTTGATGTAGACTGATGAAGTCCCTCGAACCATTCACGAATGATCCCTCGAACTGAAGACCAAAAGCACGACCTTTCTACGGATTGTAGGTGTATAGGCTTCACGATCCGGCACTGCTTCGCCATCTAGAGCTAATCATCGCCGAAGAATTAGAGGGAGAAGAAGAGAACTGCATAGGGCTGCTCTATTAGGAGGATTAGAGAGATCTAGGTCTAGCTCTAATTATATAAACTCCAAATTCGAACTATAACTAGAGGAGGCTCCAGAAACTTGTATATACCAAGGGGCAAAAAGCTCTAGTATATATAGGTTGAGGGGAGAGGAGGTGGCACCACAAGGGAAGGAGGGCTCCTCCCCCTTGCGCCGGCCCTAGGGGTGGAGGAATCCCTATCCACGTCCAATTCGCCCCCTTCTAGCTAGTCATATAATCTAGGGGCCGCCACATATTGTTATTGGGCGCTAGGGCCCAATAACTCTACACCACTTGGCTTTTTTATATTTTCTTTGGCCCGTTGATGTTAAATTAATTCTAAGAGCCTCCTAATCAATATTAGACCCTTTTATTATTAATTTAACATCTCTAGAAACATTTTCCACCTATATGTCAATTCCTGGTATTATCCGGTAAACCCCAAAACTCTTCTGATAACTTCGAAACGCCTCCGGTTTCTCTCGAAACAATTTCTAATATTCTCGAAACTCTTTCTTGAATATTCTATCACAACTTTTACTCTACTAACGCTCAATAGATCGTGATTCCCTTAAGTGTGTGACCTGTAGGTTCGATAAAACATAGACATGAACAGAACACTTTTCGCTCAATGATCAATAGCGGAACCATGGACATCTGTATCGATCCCTATGAATACACGAATGATATTCGAGTGAACTATTTGGTTATCATGTGCTATTATCTTTCCTTCATGATACTTCACAAAAATTGAGGAGAGATATATCAGTATCCTCTTGAGTCATTCTCATGCTCACTATACCGGTCTCCTCTTTACCGGTTTTGTTCTTCTTTCTCGTTCACATGTTCCGGCATCCCTGTGACCTAGTCACCTGTGTCTGGCCATACGATGGTGGATGCCGTCACACTGAGAGGGTCCTAAGAATATCTCTCCATCATTGGAGGAGCAAATCCCACTCTTGAGCTATCTAGCCCCTTGCCAAACTTTCCAATGAACCCGAAAGTTGTCATTATGATCATTGTTTACAAATGATTGATACGTCTCCGTCGTATCTAATTTTCCTAACGCTTTTCCTCTTATTTTGGACTCGAATTTGCATGATTTGAATGAAACTAACCCGGACTGACGTTGTTTTCAGCAGAACTACCATGGTGTTGTTTTTGTGCAGAAATAAAAGTTCTCGTGTTGGAACGAAACTTTGAGAGGATTTTTTATACAATAAAAGAGGATTTCTGGAGCCAAGAACCACCGGGGGGGCACCTGGGTAGGCACAACCCACCAGGGTGCGCCATCCCCTCCAGGCGCGTCCAGGTGGGTTGTCCCCACCTGGTGGCCCCGCAGACCCTGAAACCGACGCTATAAAATCCTATTTTTCCAGAAAAAAAATCAGGGAGAAAGAATTATTGCGTTCCATGAGACGGAGCCGACGCCGTCTCCTGTTCGTCATCGGGAGGCCAGATCTGGAGTCTGTTTGGGGCTCCGGAGAGGGGGATCTTCGATCTTCGTCATCACCAACCCTTCTCCATCGCCAATTCCATGATGCTCCCCATCGAGAGTGAGTAATTCCTTCGTAGGCTCACTGGTCGGTGAGGAGTTGGATGAGATTCATCATGTAATCGAGTTAGTTTTGTTAGGGCTTGATCCCTAGTATCCATTATGTTCTGGGATTGATGTTGCTATGACTTTGCCATGCTTAATGCTTGTCACTTTGGGCCCGGGCGCCATGATTTCAGATCTGAACCGTTTATGTTATCACCATTATATCTATGTTCTAGATCCGATCTTGCAAGTTATAGTCACCTACTACGTTTTATGATCTGGCAACCCCGGAGTGACAATAGTCGGGACACTTCCCGGTGATGACCGTAGTTTGAGGAGTTCATGTATTCACCGTGTGTTAATGCTTTGTTCCGGTTTTCTATTAAAAGGAGGCCTTAGTATCCCTTAGTTTCCAATTGGACCCCGCTGCCATGGGAGGGTAGGACAAAACATGTCATGCAAGTTCTTTCCATAAGCACATATGACTATTTACGGAATACATGCCTACATTATATTTATGAACTGGAGCTAGTGTCGTATCGCCCTAGGTTGTAACTGTCATATGATGAATATCATCCAGCAAATCATCGATCCAATGCCTACGATTTTCCCACATATTGTTCTTGCTAAGTTACTACTGCTATTATTACTGTTGCACTTGCTACAAAACTGTTGCTATCGCTGTTACCGTTACTATTGTTGTTGCTATTGCTATCAATACTATCATACTACTTTGCTACTGATCACTTTGCTGCAGATAATTAATCTCCAGGTGTGGTTGAATTGACAACTCAGCTGCTAATACTTACAAATATTCTTTGGCTCCCCTTGTGTTGAATCAATAAATTTGGGTTGAATACTCTACCCTGAAAAACTGTTGCAACCCCCTATACTTGTGGGTTATCAAGACCTTTTTCTGGCGCCGTTGCCGGGGAGCATAGTTATATTTGTTGAGTCACTTGGGATTATTATCAATTTATCACTATGAAGAATCTAAAGGTTGCTAAGACTAAGATTTTTTTCCTCTAAGACGAGGGGAGGTAAGGAACTACATCTAGCTCCGCACTTGATTCACCTTCTGTTATAAGTAAACTTGCAACACCACCACATGCTATTAATCCTGATATGTCGCAAGTTATTGATGATGATAGTTCTGCTATGAATGATATTTATGATGATGCTAGTACCTTGCTTGATGATAATGTTCCACCAGGTAAATTTCTTGATGAACAACTTGCTAGAACTAAAGCTTTTGAGAATGCTGAAACTAATGAAATTGTTGAAATTGGTGAAGAGCATGAAACTGAAACACCTATTAGAACTAGCCCTCCTAGATATGAATTGCCTAAGGTACCGGAAGGATATGTTGTAAATGAGGAGACAACTAGATACATTCTTGCTTGTAAGGATAGAAATGATCTAGAAAAATTATTATGCAAGTATAAAGAAAAGGCTTTGAATGCTAAGATGAAATGTGATCCTCAGTTTGCTACTTCACCTATCTTTGTTGATGATAAGGATTTTGAATTCCCTGTTGACCCAAAGTTGATTACTTTGGTTGAATCTGACCCTTTCCATGGTTATGAAACTAAAACTGTTGTTGCACATCTTACTAAGTTGAATGATATAGCCACCCTTTTTGCCAATGATGAGAAAGTTCACTAGTATTATATTCTCAAATTATTTCCGTTCTCATTAAAGGGTGATGCTAAAGCTTGGTACAATACTCTTGCTCCTGGTTGTGTGAGTAGTCCCCAGGATATGATTTATTACTTTGAAAAATATTTTCCTGCTCATAAGAAACAAGCCGCCTTACAGGAAATATTTAACTTTGTGCAAATTGAAGAAGAGAGTCTCCCACAAGCTTGGGGGAGGCTTCTCCAATTGCTAAATGCTTTGCCTGATCATGCTCTTAAGAAAAATGAAATACTTGATATCTTCTATAATGGACTAACCGATGCTTCTAGGGATTTCCTAGATGGTTGTGTTGGTTGTGTTTTCAGGGAACAAACTATTGGGCAAGCTGAAGAATTATTGAATAACATATTGAAAAATTATGATGATTGGACTCCTCCTGAACCACCGCTTAAACCTACTGCAAAGAAGAGAGGTATCTTATATCTCAGTCCTAAAGATATGCAAGAGGCAAAGAAATCTATGAAGGAAAAAGGTATTAAAGCTGAGGATGTCAAAAATTTACCTCCTATTGAAGAAATACATGGGCTTGATGAAATTCTCTGATGAAATTCAATGATAATGATAATCCTCACAATATGCACCCTAGCCAATGCCTTTATGAGTTTGAAAATTATATTAGAAAGCAAGATCACTTCAATGCAAATGTTCTGAAACAATTGAAATACAATTCTGATATGATTGCTCGCTTGAGTGACTTGTTATTTAGAATCTCAAATGATGTTAGAGGTGTGGGAAAGCATGCTTCTATGGTTCAAACTCAGTTAGAACAAGTTGCTAAATCCTAAAGAGAGTTGCTTGATGAAATGAACAACAATATAAATGACTTTGTTGTTAGAGTAGCCACTAAAGGAGGTAAGGTGACTCAGGAACCACTTTATCCCGAGGGACACCCAAAAAGAATTGAACAAGACTCTCAAAGAGTTAACATTGATGCACGTAGTTCTTCTAAAAACAAAAAGAAGAAGAAAAATCATAGGACTTTGCATGCCTCTAGTGAACCTGAAGTAGAAAAACCTCCTGATAATGATAATGAAGTTTCTATCTGTGATGCTGAAACTCAATCTGGTAATGAACACTCACCATCTGATAATGAAAAAGATAATGATGAGGTTCATAAAGATACTCACAAAAAAAATAAAGAACTAGACAATGATGTTGAGATAGAACCAACAGTTGATCTTGATAACCCACAACCCAAGTATAAAAAATATGATAAAAGAGACTTTGTTGCTAGAAAACACGGTAAGGAAAGAGAATCGTGGGTTCAAAAACCTATGCCCTTTCCACCTAAGTCAACAAAAAAGAAAGATGATGAAGAATTTGAATGCTTTCCTGAAATGTTGAGGCCAGTCTTTTTGCGTACTCGCTTGACTGATATCTTTAAATGCCTCCTTATGCAAAGTACATGAAAGACATCATCACCAATAAGATAAAAGTACCGAAAGCTGAAATCTCCACCATGCTTGCTAATTATACTTTTAAGGATGGAGTACCTAAAAAACTTGGAGATCCGGGAATACCAACTATACCTTGCTCCATCAAAAGAAATTATGTGAAAACTGCTTTATGTGATTTGGG
Source organism: Triticum aestivum (assembly GCF_018294505.1). Classification (NCBI taxonomy): domain Eukaryota; kingdom Viridiplantae; phylum Streptophyta; class Magnoliopsida; order Poales; family Poaceae; genus Triticum; species Triticum aestivum. The sequence continues at coordinate 391,831,779 of NC_057811.1, forward strand.
AGCTGGTGTTAGTGTTATGCCTTTCTCTTCATATAAAAGACTTGATTTGAATAAACTCACGGCTACTGAAATATCTTTGCAAATGGCTGACAAATCAACTGCCATACCTATCGGTATTTGTGAGGATTTTTCCCATTGTTGTTGCGAATGTTACTATTTTGACTGACTTTGTTATACTTGAGATGCCCGAGGACGACAACATGTCGATTATCCTTGGTAGTCCCTTCTTGAATATTGCAGGGTTATTATTGATTGCAATAAAAGCAAGATCACTTTTCATATCAACGGTGATGAGCATACGGTGCACTTTCCGAAGAAACAATTCTAAGTGAATGGTATTAATTTTATTGCAAAATCTCCGACAATCACTATTGGAAGTTTTCAAATACCTCTACCTACTATTAAAAAGAAATATGAAATGCTTATTGTCGTATCCCCGTTGAGGTAACTTAGTGATTTACGAAAGTTCTTCGGTTTCATGCTAATCAAAAGTGGTTGTTTATAAGACTTGATCAACCTTATTAATGGATCATTTTTTAGAGGTATGAAGTTGATGCATTTAGTGAGCACTTATGTTGGGGATATTACTACTAGGTGTAAACCGGCCAAGGAAGCCAGGTTATCCCCATAAAGGATTGTTTATACTTAAAGCCCATGAAGACAAAGAATAAAGCGGTTTACTACAGAGACTCGAAGGCCCAAGGCCCAAAGGTAGATTAAGGCCTGTAGTTATAAACCGCCATGTACTACATGACTTGTATTGTAAGGTATGACAAAGTAGAGACCGAGCCGGTATGTGTATAAACTGGCATCGGGACTCTGTAAGCCGGCGGGCGTCGACCTGTGTATATAAAGGCACGACCCGGCGGCGGTTCAGGGACAAGAAACAACAACTCGAGATCTAGGTAAAGCGATTCCGCTCCTTGATCCTTGAGACCACAGCAATTCCACCACAACCGGACGTAGGATTTTACCTTCATTGCAAGGGGCCGAACCAGTCTAAACCCTCGTGTCCTTTGTCCCGTTCAACCCCTTTAAGCTAACCCGTTGCGATGGCTCCACGACTAAGTCCTTTCGCTAGGACATCTGCCGTGACAAACCCACGACAGTTGGCGCCCACCGTGGGGCTATCGCGTGATGGTTTCGAGTTCTTGAAGGGCAATTTTGAAGGGCTCAAGGGATACACCGTGGGCCGGATGACCAAGAGTCGTCGCGGCAAGCTCTACATCGACGACGCAGGCTGGGGCCCCGAGGCCGGCTCAATCGAGTACGGGTACCGGGTCCCCTTTGGAGGAATTCACGTCTTCATCGGCAAGATCGGCGAACCGGGCCCTGAGCCGGACATCTGCACCGACCTCGTCGAGACGGCTCAGCGTGCAAGCCCTGCCCGGGTTCAGCCCGCTGTGAAGCATGCGTTCGTAGGATTCATCAATGGTGCGGAACTTGAACCGGCGTCCGATGGCGAGACCGTCGTCTACTCAGATGACGAGTCATCCACCGGGGAGACCGAGTCACTGTACCAACTGCAAGATGGCCAGTTTGGGGGCTATTCCGATGGCGACAGTATTCCGGACCCCTTTGAACCGTCGAACCGGGTTGCGATCTTCATGGCTGGAACTCAGCCCATGTTGCAATCTTCAACCGCGGCAGCAATAATTTCCGGATCGGCAACTGGGGTGGGAGGCCTCGCGCGCCGGCCGGCCCAAATCTTGTCCGATTTATTGGACGCCTGGACGACCTTACTGACCACACAAGTTACCGCCGAGACCCAAGATCAGCATAATGCGGAGGTGGCTAAGCTGCATGATCAGATAACTCAAGCTAAGGAGGACTTAGCGGCTGAAGAAACCAGGATGGCTGAGGAGCGGGCCGCTTTAGAGGCACAAGCACAGCGGATTCAGGCGGAAAATTATCGACTCCTGTTGGATCAGAACGCTTCAAACGACGTGTTAAGGAGAAGGCATCGGTCACGACTACCACCGGTTTATGAGGCAATGAATCTCTTTGGCACGCCAGGAGCAGGAACCAGTAATCCGGCAGCGGTGAACCGGATTGAGACGCCGAGGAATGAAGCACCGGATCAGCCACGGGTGACGGATCCCCCTCGACGGACCCATAACCCGCTGCAGTATGTACCGGCGCCGCCGGGTCACTTCTCCACCCCTTTGGATAATATGATCGCTGCCGCATCACGATTAGCCACTATTCCAATGGAGGGTGAATCCCCAGCGGCGGTTGAGACGCGGCGTGCTAGTGATCTTCTTCAGACGGCTATGGTGCAGCAGCAGGCTTATTCATATAGCCGAGACAGAATTCATTCAACCCCACGCCCGAGCCGGAGTTATAGTAGGCACATCGATGAACCGGCTGTGTCAAGCAGTGCGCGGAACCGAGACGCTCCTCGAGGACCTAATCCGGCGCGTGGTGGGGCAAATGCTCAGGATGTGGTGAACAACGGAGCACGTCGAGAAGCCGAGTTAGCAGCGCAAGACCGTCAGCTCACTCCGGTTCATCCGGTGGCTTCCGTAGAGCAAGGCCTTACTTTCAGCTCTTGGGGGGTGCCCTACCTCGTCCCGGCTTTGCGCAATGTACGGCTGCCCAAGGATTTCAAGGGCCCCCGTAAGGTGCCTAATTACACCGCTGATGTGCCTCCCGAGTCATGGATTGAGAGTTATGAGATGGCTATGGAGATGTTAGATGTGGATGAAGCGGCCTGCGCGAAATATTTCGCTATGATGTTGGATGGAACAACTCGCACGTGGTTGAAAAGCTTATCAGTTAATTCCATTGGGACATGGGCTGAGTTAAAAGCCCGGTTTATAGCAAACTTCAAAGACACGTGCAAGCAACCTATGTCAATTGTGGACTTAGCCGCCTGCGTCCAGGGAGAAGGCGAGTCAACAACCCATTGGGTGCGCCGGGTTTCAGAGATCTTACATTCTTCGGATCGAATCAATGCCGACTCGGTGATTATAACATTGGAGGGGAATTGTCGGTTTCAGCCTTTAAAGTTGAAGTTGGGACGGCTCAAGCGTCACTGCAATGACATGGGAACACTTATGGCTGCTCTGGTTAAGTATGCTGATTCTGATAGTACCAAGGACCCCGAGTCTGACGATGACAAACCGGGGAAGGGAAAGAAGAGCGGCAACGCCAAGGGGCAGCAGCGTAACCCGACGGGCCACAATAATAATGGTAAGCGGAAAGCAGATCATAATTCAGATTTTGTGGCTAACACCAATACACAGGGTAATGGTCAGCGTCGTAAAGGAAAGCCACCCCCAGGAAGGGCAGAGCCCAGTCCTAATCCGGAGCGCCTGAATTACCTGTTGAACCAGCCCTGCCCGAAGCATGGAACGCAGGACAAACCGGCCACGCACCTCTGGAAAGATAGTTATATCATGCGAGAATTCAAAAATTCAGATTTCTTCCGGAATGATCATGGACCATCCGGCGGTTCAGGATCCGGGTCCTATGGGCCGGGTTATGGAGGAGGCAACTCTGGTTCAGGATTCCAAGGCAATCAGGGTGGACATGGCAATCAAGGCAATCAGAGCAACCAGGGTGGTTATAACCAACAAGGACCGCAGCAGCAGCAGTCAGGGTACCAAAGTCACCCAAAGCAGTTGAATATTGGACAGTACCACGTTTTCACCACCAGCTTATGCAAACGTGATCAGAAGCTTCATAAACAAGCGGTGAACTTGGTTGAACCGGCAGTGCCTCGTTATTTGCGATGGTCTGAGCAGCCTATTGTCTGGAGCCAAGAGGATCACCTGCCCCGGGTTGACAATCCGGGTCATTTGGCGTTGGTGGTGGCGCCTCAGGTTGGAGGTTATAAGTTCACTAAGGTGCTCATGGATGGAGGCAGCAGTATCAACATCTTATATTATGACACCTTCCGTCGTATGGGGTTGACAGATAAGAATCTTAAACCGTCGAACATTGTTTTCCATGGTGTGGTGCCTGGCAAATCAGCTTATCCGGTTGGTAAAATAGCTCTGGAAGTCGCTTTTGGAGATGAGTATGAGTCAAGAGCAGAGACATTGGCTTTCGAAGTGGTGAAAATCCAAAGCCCGTATCATGCCCTGTTTGGACGGCTGGCTTATGCTAAATTCATGGCACGAGCCTGTTATGTTTATCTGCAGCTCAAGATGGCGGGTCATAAAGGGACTATCATAGTACATGGAAGCCGCAAGATCGCTTTGGAGTGTGAGGAAGGTGATGCGGCCTATGCTGAGTCGGTTTGTGCAGCAGAGGAGTTGAAGTTCTATAAGGACAACGTTGATCCGGCGGACATGACTTCTTTGAAGAAACCAACCACGGAGCATGATCCGGCCTTGAAGTTTAAATCGGCTGATGAGATTAAGATGGTTGATTTTGTGCCTGGCGATTCATCCAAACAGTTCATCATCAGTGCAAATCTGGATCCGAAATAGGAAAGCGTGCTCATCGAGTTCATCCGTGAGAATCGGGATATCTTTGCATGGAAGCCTTCTGACATGCCAGGTGTACCGAGGGAACTCGCTGAGCACACCCTTAATATTGATCCCAAGTTTAAACCGGTCCGACAATTCCTTCGCCGGTTCAATGAAGAGAGGCGCAAGGCTATTGGTGAGGAGGTAGCCCGGCTCTTGGCGGCAGGGTTCATTGTTGAAGTTTTTCATCCGGAGTGGTTGGCTAATCCGGTGCTGGTGCTTAAGAAGAATGGCACCTGGCGTATGTGTGTGGATTACACGAATTTGAACAAAGCGTGTCCGGCCGATCCTTTTGCCCTCCCCCGTATTGATCAAATCATTGATGCTACGGCAGGTTGTGAGCGTTTGATTTTTCTGGATGCTTATTCAGGTTATCATCAGATTAAGATGGCAGTTAAGGACCAAGAGAAGACAACTTTTATAACTCCCTTTGGAGCCTTCTGCTACGTGTCTATGCCCTTTGGGCTCAAGAGTGCCCAGGCAACTGATCAGCGTTGTGTTCAGAATTGTCTTCATAACCAGATTGGGCGCAACGTTCATGCTTATGTGGATGATATTGTGGTGAAGTCAAGGAAGGAGGAAACATTAATAGATGACTTAAAGGAGATCTTTGATAACCTCCGGGTTTATAAGATGATTCTCAACCCAGCCAAGTGTGTTTTTGGTGTGCCAGCAGGCAAGCTTTTGGGTTTTCTAGTGTCTAACGGGGGCATTGAAGCTAATCCGGAGAAGATCAAGGCTATTACTTCACTGGCTAAACCGAAGTGCATCAATGATGTTCAGCGACTGGCAGGCCGGATTGCAGCATTGAGCCGGTTTATAAGTCGTCTCGGGGAAAAGGCCATCCCTTTATATCAAATGCTGAAGAAAACAGACAACTTTGTCTGGAGTGATGCGGCTAATGAAGCGTTTGAGGCTCTAAAGCCGCAGCTCGCCGAACCACCTGTTCTTGCTGCTCCCATTGACAAGGAACCATTGCTGTTATATGTGGCTGCTAATGCTCGGGCTGTCAGCGTGGCTATTGTGGTGGAGCGCAAGGAGGCAGGAAAGGAGTATCCGGTTCAACGGCCGGTTTATTATATCAGTGAGGTGCTCATTGAGTCAAAACAGAGATATCCACATTGGCAGAAACTTGTATATGGGGTTTTTATGGCGAGCCGGAAGCTGAAGCAATACTTTCAGGGCCATCCCATTACTGTGGTCAGTTCTGCTCCTTTGGGAGATATCATACAGAACAGAGAAGCGACTGGCCGGGTTGCTAAGTGGGCTATTGAGCTTGGGCCTCACGGATTAAAATATATGCCTCGCACGGCCATCAAGTCTCAAGCACTCGTGGATTTCATCAATGACTGGACAGAGTTGCAGGCGCCGGAGGATAGACCGGATAACACATACTGGACGATTCATTTCGACGGATCCAGGCAATTGGAGGGCTCGAGGGCTGGAGTGGTTCTTACTTCCCCTTGAGGTGACAAATTTTGTTATGTTCTCCGCTTGATGTTTCCTTGTACTAATAATGCAGTTGAGTACGAGGCCCTGCTCCATGGTCTTCGGATGGCTAAGGAGATGAATCTGAGCCGGGTTAAATGTTTTGGTGACTCGGACCTAGTGGCTCAACAAGTTTCTGGTACTTGGGATTCCAAGGACCCCCTCATGGCAGCGTATCATCGAGAGGTGGATATTGTTGAAGGTCATTTCAAGGGTTATCAGGTTGATCATGTAGACCGGCGAAAGAATGAAGCGACGGACGCTTTAAGCCGGTTGGGCTCCCAGCGTAAACCGGTGCCGCCCAATGTTTTTCTTGATGTTTTGCATAACCCGTCGGTCAAGCTACCCACGGAGGAGGACTTAGCTATTCCTGATCCGGAGGCTCAGTTGGTGGCGGCGCTTCATGTCACCCCGGATTGGACGATCCTATATTTGGTGTATATGAACCGGGGTGAGATACCAGAGGATGAAGTTCTGGCCAGGCAGATAATCCGCCGTTCAGAGTCCATGACTATTGTCAATGGCGAGCTACATCATTGCAGTGTCTCAGGGGCTTTTCAACGTTGTGTTTCTCCTGAAGAAGGTCATGAAATTTTACGCAAAATTCACGAAGGTGATTGTGGTCATCATGCCGGTTCAAAGTCCCTGGTGGCTAAGGCTTTTCGTCGCGGTTTCTATTGGCTGACGGCTCATGCTGATGCTGAGGACTTGGTCAAAAGGTGCGATGGCTGTCAGAAGTTTGCACGCCGGGCTCATGTTCCGGCTCAGGAGCTGAGGATGATCCCAATTACCTGGCCGTTTGCAACCCGGGGGCTTGATATGGTTGGACCCTTTAAGAGGTCTAAGGATAAGAAGACCCCCTCTTGGTGGCGGTTGATAAATTTACCAAGTGGGTGGAGGCAGAGCCAGTTAGCAAGTGTGATGCAGCCACGGCGGTTCAATTTATGAAGAAGGTGATATTCCGTTTTGGTTTTCCACACAGCATTATAATAGACAATGGCACGAATCTTTCCAAGGGTGCTATGGAGGAGTTCTGTCAAAGAGAGCACATCCGTCTTGATGTGTCTTCAGTGGCCCACCCCTAGTCTAATGGTAAAGCGGAGAGAGCTAATCAGGAAATCTTGAAGGGGATCAAGCCCTGACTTATGGTTCCTTTGCAGAGGACACCGGGTTGTTGGGTTGAAGAGTTGCCTTCCGTTTTATGGAGCATTAACACCACCCCCAATAGATCTACGGGTTATACACCCTTCTTCATGGTTTATGGAGTGGAAGCTTTCCTTCCAAGTGATATTCGTCATGACTCACCACGAGTGGAAGCTTATGTTGAAGCAGATAATGAAAGAGCACGCCAGGATGCGTTGGACCTGTTGGATGAGAAACGGGACGTAGCGGCGGCTCGCTTGGCGATTTATCAGCAAGACCTGCGGCGTTATCACAGTCGCCGGGTTAAAACCAGAACTTTTTAAGAAGGCGATCTAGTGCTCCGGCTTATCCAAGATCAGACCGATATGCACAAGTTATCCCTGCCTTGGGAAGGGCCCTTTGTGGTCAGCAAGAATCTGAACAACGGATCATATTACCTCATTGATGTTCGAGAGCATAAAGACTCACGCAAGTCAGAGGAGGAGACGATCCGGCCGTGGAACATAGCTCATCTACGGCCTTACTACACCTGAGCCATAGGCTCCCATCATGTACATATTTTGACGATGTATATATTATGATCAATATAATAAACCGGAGCCCGAGCTAAAGCGGGGTATCTGCTGTTCTTTTCATATCATGAGTGGTTACACGGAGGTTTCTGTTTGTAAAGCGACATCCGGTTTACCCTTTGATTCAGCTTTACAGCTGTCTATCAATATAAGTCACTTGGGGGCTTGGTCGTATTTGAACCATAGCTACACCTCTTGGCTGACTCAAGGCCACAAAAGAAAGTCACTTGGGGACTTGGTTGTATTCGGACCATAGCTACACCTCTTGGCTGGCTCAAAAGCCACGACAGTAAGTCACTTGGGGGCTTGGTTGTGTTCAAACCATAGCTACACCTTTTGGCTGGCGCAAGGCCATTACTTAGGGGCCAAAGCGTGTTGTCAAGAACAACTCAAACATAGGCACCCGTTGAGCACAGCTCAAAATGTTGCTTGGGGATTCTTTGCTATCGCAATGAACAAAGAAATCTACACTTGCAATAGGCTATCAAGCCGTGGCTTGGAAGCCTGGTGTATACACCTAAAACCCCGGGTTAACCTGCCTTCATTAAGTAAGTCACTCCGCCCAGGTAAGCCTGGTATGACCCGCCAACTTGACAAGTCAATCGCATATGACCCTGAACTTGTCAATGATAGACCGGCGATTGGTTAAGGATTGAGGACCATCTTAAAAGGCTTTGTAAAATGGTTTAACTCAGTGGCCTGGCAGCCCATGAAAAGCCTCGCATTTGGGCTTGGCAGCCCTTGAAAAGCCTCGACTACAAAAAAATTTCTCTGGTTTTTATTGGTCAGTTTTGTTTTTCTCCCTTGTTAAAGTTTTGAGCTAAACCGGCGTCCAATGGCCCGACCTGATTATAAGTCATCCGTATAAACCGGTGTTTATTTAACCCGGTCTGGAGTTAACTATAAGTTGCCAGGATGATCATCCGGTGTTTATCATAACCCGGCATCACTTATTATATACCAGCATAACATGGTTTGAGTTATCAATACTCAGTATTTGGGTCGTCACCCTTATTACAAGGATGTTGGTAAACCAACAAAGTGATTCAATATCACAGGTATGATATGTTTCATATTTCATTATTTAAAGCTATGGTTATCAGCCTTGGCTATATATTGGGCATTATGACCCGTCCGGCGGTAAACCGCAGGACAATTTTCACTTTGTTTTATGCAAAAACAGGGCTGTATAAAACCGATAAAGATCATAAGCAAATATAGCATGACTAATTAACAATATTCTGTGCAACAAGTATGCACGATGGCATATCAGATCAGCTGTTCAAGCTAGCCTATTACAAGGCGTTTCGACTGCCCAAAAGAATGATTGTTTTTCACAAGGATGACAATAGGCACAAGTTAAACCGGCTTCCGGATTATGATGCTGCCTCAGGTTGATGTGAAGGTTGCGGATCTTCCTGCGCCAGTTCATCCTCCTTCTCTCCACCCAGTGGCTGGAAGTCAATAGTTGTCCAATCAATTCCTGTTAAGGCTTGAAAGACAACTTCGTCGTGTATAAGATCAGACGGTTCAACATCAGGAGCGTAAGTGTGCTTACGGATCGACGGGATCAGATTTTCCACGTCATAAGTTGGAGCACTTATTCGCTTGCCACTGGCGTCATATACATTCTGGTACATTGACAAGTTAGTATCTTCAGCCAACTTACTTGCCAGTGGTCGCATCTCTCTTGTGATAGCCTGGAGATCGTCATTGTTAAATTCTGAACCGTCCTCTTTTTGGCTTGGGTAACCATTTCCAACATCTTCCGGATCAAGGTCAGAGATCCAGGCCTTGGCGTGCGTCAGTGCAGTAAGGGCAACGGACCTAGCAGCGGATTTCTTCAATTCCACAATCCGGGCAGGCATCATAGACAATTTTTCCAGCGTTTCCTTGATTAGTGACGGGGGCGGATGGTTATTGGAAGCTGTGCAGATGGCTCGTTGCGCGCTGGTATAAAGCTGCTCTACCAAAGTATAGACGACCTTCAATTTTTTGCGCATATCTGCGCCAAGATGAGTAACACGGCTACCTGCAAAAGGATCAAATTATTATTAAACCGGAAGTGTTTATAACTAGTGTTGTTACATATTGGTAAAGAGATTGTTACCAAAGATGGCAGAGGTCATGGCATCAATCTGCCGCTTCAGGCTGCTCAGCTCTTCTGTGGCTGGTTTAAGGGCGTTTTCCGCATCTTCTGCCCGCTTTAACAAGGTGGCTTTTTCAGTATCCCAATCTGCCCGTTCACCTTTGAAGAATTCCTTTAGCTGCTCCATGGTTGTTAAAGCGGTGGTCAGCTCGCTCTTAACTTTGCAAGTTTCGTCTTGCTGAGACTTGATGTTTCCTTGGAGATCAGTGATTTGGGAGTCTTTTTTGGACAACTCAGCCTGCAACATACAGATAATAAGTTAGCATTACAACATTGAAGTCCCAACCACATAACAAGTTATCTACTTGACACTTGGGGGCTAATGCGGATTGCTTCTTATCAGCTATTAATTTAAAGTCTCAAGCACATAACAAGTTATCTACTTGACACTTGGGGGCTAATGCGTATTCGTTCAGATTCAGATGGATTGTCATCATTATAAGTGGTGAGATTAACACGATGTACCGGTTCTTTCTAAAAAGATATAAGCCGGTTCATGGGGGCTACACCAGCAAAATTCAAATAATCGATTCAAGACCCGGTTCAAACCAATGTTATGAACCGGCCCTTGGGGGCTACTGGAGTTGATACGTTAGACCAGTTCTAACAAAAGGACTATTGGAATATTTATGCAAAGGGAAAGTGACATTTACCTCATACCGCTCGTTCATCAGGCCTACCAAACCGGCTTCAAAGTCGCGGCTTGTATACAGGCGGTTTAAAAAACCAGAATGAAGGTCTTCAGCGCTGAGGTTGGTATAGTTGGATAACTCGGATTTCCATTTCCTTTTGTCCATAGCATAAATTTCTTCGTTGGCGCTATGCTTTGATAAAGCGACAGGACGACCAGGGGCGCTGAAACCAAGGCCGGTTACGACAACATCGTCGTACGTAGTTTTGGCAGGGCTTGGCGTTCTATCGGATGCTTTAGCCGGACTCGGCGGATCAACAGTTGGACTTAGTGGATCAGCTGACTGGCTTGTTGGATTATTTTCTACCGGTTCAACAAGCGTGTCGGTTGCTTGAGGTTCCGAATTATCAAGAACAGTGTTAGCCTCCGGGTCAATAGTCTCTGGGGTTTTCTCCAGCTCAGTAGCCGGTTCATGGTCGGTTGGCCTATTCAATCTAGCCTTCTTGCTTGGTCTGGCTTTAGCACTGAAAAAGAGCAGATACGAAGATCAATATGACAATATAATACAAGACCAAAAAGTTAAAAGTATGTTATGCTTACCCAGGGACGGTTTTCAGAGGAGGAAGTTGTGTCGCTGACGACTCACCGGAAGATGAATGGGAAGTTCCCTGATAATTTGAGTTAGACGGATTAAGAGGATATCGGATGTAACCCGCCTTAGGGTAAAGGGTGTCAGGGGTATAAACAACCTCTTAGCGGTGTTTGCGAACCAGCGAGTTTGGTAAACCGGAGGAGGTCACCACTTGGCCGCTATGTCGAGTTGTGCGGCGAGCTTCATGCTGCTGCGTCTTTAAAAGAAAGTGCGGGTCCAAATAAGAAAGAGGGCATGAAAATTTTACTTTCCGAATGGCTCGATGGATTCTTGGTACTGGCACAGGATCAGAATCAGAAGAAAGAATAGTTACCTCATCAGCATGGCTGGCTTCCGCTTCATCCTGGTAATGATCATTGTCAATAAGGTGTATAAAAAATGAACCGAGAGAGTCAAGTTCTACCTCTGAATCCGGAATATCCAGATCATCATCAATAATGGGCTCGGACGGTTCAACGTTCCTTCTTTTCATAGGCTTTTTTGAAGCCTTGGGCTTAAGCCGAGGATTCTTTACCGGTTTATCTTGTGATTTTTTCTTCCAGAATGGATCATCGGCCTACATAGACAAATAGTAAGTCATCAAAGGAGAAATTTAACAAAGGATGGATAAAGGCCGAAATACGGTTGATTATACCTTTGGCGGTTTATTGGCAGCATAGAAAGGACTGAGCCCGGTTTTGCTGCATACATCTATTGGCTCATTAAGCATCTTTTTAACAGCTTCGGTGACTTCATCATAAGTCAACTGGATGTCAATATGGCGTTGCGGGTCTTTCAGATCCCTTGTGTATTCACACATTAAACCGGGCCGCTGGCTTAAAGGTAAAACGCTCCATGAAACCCAGCATCGGACAAAATCCATGCCTGTCAGCCCATTTGCAACAAAGGCTCTGAGCTTTGCCAGTTGAGGGGCATATTTTGCTCACTCCTGGGTGGTCAACCGTTGAGGAAAGGGATGAGCTTGGGTAAGCCGGTGTGGACGGTAACCCGACAAAGGATTTTCATTGGCTGGGGCTGTGTTGCGGTAGTAGAACCAAGTCCGATTCTAGTCCTTAGGATGACTATGAAGCTTGGCATGAGGGAAATCAACATCTCTCCTCTTCTGAATTGAAACCCCGCCTAGTTCAGTATTTGGGCCATCCGTAAACTCAGTACGGCGGTTTAGATAAAGGAAATCCCGGAACATATCAACAGTAGGCTCCTCTTGCAGGTACACTTCACAAAATACTTGCCAGTCACAAATATTGGATATGGAGTTTGGACCGATATCTTGGGGATGGATTTGAAAGTCGGCGAGCACGTCACGGAAAAATTTGGATCCGGGAGGAGTGAAGCCTCGGCTCAGGTGACCAGCAAATACAATAACTTCTCCGTCTTGGGGTTCAGGAGGAAATTCTGGACCGGGGACTCGCCAATGGATAGTGTCCTTATTTGCTAAAGCGCCCGTTGCAACACAACCAGCCAGCTGCGCTTCCGTAACCCGGGAAGGAACCCAATTACAGGAACAGAATTGTTTGGCCATTTCTGGTGAGAAGCTGGAAAAAAGCACGGTATCCGGTTTAAGGTTCATGGTTACAACTTACAAACCAGTGCAATGATGAAAGACGATGATATTTCAAGCATTTGGGTGTACTAAACCGGATTTCAGCATTTAAAGCAGGTTGGCAGTTTAACAGAGGGCTAATGGTATATGATGAGTTATCAAAGTTTAAAGGATAAACCGCCCACAATGGTATAGAGGCTACAGATTTACAAAAATTTCTAAGTGTGGTGCAAACAGATTTCACAGATCGGTGGTATAAATTTGGATCTGCCACAGTTCTAAAAGAGGAAATAAATTTAACCGAAAATGGTGGCAGTGGAAAAACACGTTTGTTTGATTGGATCTCAGGCAGTAAAAGGTGTTTTCTGAGGTTGGTAAAGGACGCTGGACTATCATCGCGTACTTCTACTATCAGTTGCAAATCAACTTATGAGATCTAAGAACAGAAAGAAGACGAACAGGGAAGAACACCGACGAACGGCGGAACCCTAATGCAGATCTGAGGTTGAAAAGGAAATGAACTCACCGGTGCTGCGGAACAGCGGAGGAGCGCCGCGTTGCTCTGGTTCGATTAGGTTGATGCAGCGGCCTTGGTTGATACAAATACGAAGGTCGACGGCGGCGGCAGAGCTCGGGTTCTGAGACGTCGTGAGGAAGAAGGAGACAAAGAGAAAGGGGGAAAATGGAAAGGACCCTCGGCCGTATTTATAAAGACGAAAGGATAAGGGTCAAGCGCAAGAATCGAGGAGCCTAACAAATGGATATGTGACAGATTTGTCGCCTCGATTGTCGGAGGCTCATTAATGAAGGTGAGGAATATACCATTTAAAATAACAGGTGTCGTCATGGCAGTTTATTATGATTCTGGATGATGACGTCATGGCGGTTTACAAGATTTATGCGAAGATATGGAAGAAGAAAATTTCTCAAGGTTTTGGAGATTGACATGAACCAGTTCAAATCAATATGGGGCCTAATGTTGGGGATATTACTACTAGGTGTAAACCGGCCAAGGAAGCCGGGTTATCCCCATAAAGGATTGTTTATACTTAAAGCCCATGAAGACAAAGAATAAAGCGGTTTACTACAGAGACTCGAAGGCCCAAGGCCCAAAGGTAGATTAAGGCCTGTAGTTATAAACCGCCATGTAGTACATGACTTGTATTGTAAGGTATGACAAAGTAGAGACCGAGCCGGTATGTGTATAAACCGGCATCGGGACTCTATAAGCCGGCGGGCGTCGACCTGTGTATATAAAGGCACGACCTGGCGGCGGTTCAGGGACAAGAAACAACAACTCGAGATCTAGGTAAAGCGATTCCGCTCCTTGATCCTTGAGACCACAGCAATTCCGCCACAACTGGACGTAGGCTTTTACCTTCATCGCAAGGGGCCGAACCAGTCTAAACCCTCGTGTCATTTGTCCCGTTTAACCCCTTTAAGCTAACCCGTTGCGATGGCTCCACGACTAAGTCCTTTCGCTAGGACATCTGCCGTGACAAACCCACAACAACTACCTTGTGTCCCTATCTTTTTTTTCTATTTTTATTAATTAAATAAAATAAAATGGCATGCTTTGTCTGTTTTCTGAATTTCCCATGCAATAAAAATGATCCGAAAATAAAAAGTTCTTAGAATGCCCTGAAAATTTAATACGATTTTTTTCTGATCATTTAAGATTTTTTTGGTGCAAATAACATCAGAGGGAGGTGCACCAGGTGGGCACAACCCACCTGGGCGTGCCAGGACCCCTAGGCGCGCCCTGGTGGGATGTGGTCCACACGTGGCCCCTCTCACTTATCTCTTTATCCCACATCACCACCTACCTCCAGAAAAAAACATCATTGCTCTCTCTCGTGTTTTGCTCTCAAACCTGCGGATTTCGATCTCTTTGCTCGAAGCTCCGTTTCTGAAACTGTTTCGGGGGATTGTTGCTTGGTATGTGACTCCTCCGTTTGTCCAATTAGTTTTTGCTTTAGTGGTTTATATTTTGAATAATTAGCTACTCTTGGTGTTGCTGTAGATGAGCTTGCATGTTGAATTCTTAGAGTTTTAAGTAGTTTGAATGCTTGCTATCACCTCTATGCATACCTATGGGTAGTTGCTTCCAATCTTGTAAAGTTTTGTTGAGAAAATTTTGTGGACTAAAAATTTCAGAATTTTGTTCATAGGAAAAAGATGAGTATCTTTAGGAAGTTTGCTTCCAAGAAGAACTCCAAGGGAGTTATTGGGGAGTCATCTGACAGTGATCTCCATACCCGGAGAATGGTGGAGGTACGGCCGTGCGAATGGCCGCATAACCCGTTCATGGAAGGGGACGAAATCCTTCAAGAGTTTGCACAATATGCTGCTAATGCCGGCCTCACCGACTTCATCGCAGCTGAATGTGAACAGTGTCATCTCCTCATAAATTCCTTTGTGCAAAGTTTTAATTTCCTTCCTAGGAATAATCCCCCTGCAGTGGAGTTTAATTTATATGTTGAAACCCGTCAGATAGCACTTACTGAATTTTGTGACATATGCATGATCCCTTCTGACGGGAGTTTAGTAGAGCCTAGGCCTGCGGAGTTTGATGGTTTTTACCACGCTCTGACAGTGGGGGATGAGAGAGGGGTGTCGAGTGTCACTGCCACTAGCTTGCACTTTCCTGCTGTGCATTATTTTGCTCTATTTATTGCGAAGTGTTTACTTGCTAGAGAAAAGGTAGGTGCACTCAGTGCTCTAGATTTTGCTGTTTTACGTCACGCACTTTACGGCGACAACACTTATAGCTTGGGAGCTACTGTGGCACGTCGCCTCCACATTAACAAATCCAAGGGCAAAATACATGGTGGTATTTACGCTACTTTACGTTCAGATACGCCAGCATGATTATCCTTTGCCAAGGTTTACCTAGATCGCGCGGCTATGGAACACCACCAGTTTATTGCAGGCAATTACACTAACATTCCTATTCCTTATAACCTGTTTTTTTACTGAAAACACTCATGATATTATTCCATTGCCTACACCTTCTTTGTTTGATCATATTGCCAGGGGCGGATACAAGATTATGCCTGAGGAGATCGTTGCCTACCAGAACAACCTAGCTGCAGCACAGGTGGAGCCTCGGCAGTGGGATCCTCAGGTGCCAGCTCCTCAGCATTTCAGCATAGGACCCCATGGTTTCTTTGAGTGGCCCTAGACCAAGTTACGACAAAAGCCTAAGCTTGGGGGAGTACGTGTTTCCATCGACATTACATTCATGTTCACACATTTCATTCCAGTTATCGGTGTCCACACGTTTTCATTGTATCATCCATGTTAGATTTATTTTCTCGCTTTCTTCTTGTGTGTTTGAAAAACTTTGAGAAAATACAAAAGTATTTCCTGCTTCTTTTTGTTTTTTCTTTCTAGTGTAGTTAGCTGTAGTATCTAAAAAGAAAACCCAAAAAGATTTCCTTGTTCTTCTTTTGCTTGTTGGGAGTTTTCCCGTGTAAATAATTTTTCTCGTTTTTGTTTTTTTCCTTTTATTTTCTTGTTCAAGAAAAACCAAAAACTCCAAAAATATTTCTGTGTGTTTCTGTGAATTTCTTCTTCTTTTTATTGAGTCCTACCAACGAGAAGACCACGATAAAAATGTTGAGTGGCTCTCATATGCATTATTGTTGATCTAACAAAGAGCCCATATTGCTTTGTCTTCTCCTGTTTAATAAAATGTTTGCAGATTCCAGCTTAGTCCACGACACTCTTGCACTATTATTATTTTCATATCGTTCGGGCGTGCAAGTGAAAGGCAATAATGACGATATTAGATGAACTGGTCGTGGCAGAGAGAAACGGGTATGAACTCGACTTGTTCTGTTTTTGTAAATATGTTTAACCTAGTACCCATGATTCAGCCCATTATGATTAAACATGTTTGCAATGACAATTAGAGATTATAGTTTCTCATGCCATGCATAAGTAGCTAGGAGTGCATAATGATTTATCTTGGATGTCAACATTGCGTCAAAATGATTGTGATGTAGTATGATGATATGGTATCCTCCTCTGAATGTTCGAGTGGCCTGACTTGCACTACTGCATGATACTGCTAACGTGACACTACTATTAGAGACCCTTTGTGAAAACTGTGTGCGATGCAATAATCGCAAACGATGGTGTAAAAAACCGTCAAAAAAGGTGCAAAACGTTTGCGATGGCGGAGCCATCAAACACGGTCCAGATTTTAGTTGCGTGTGCGATGCAGGGCACACGGTTAATCCATTCAAACTGTTTGCAATGAGGCGGAACAACAGAAACGGGCAGCCATATCAATGTGTGTGCGATGCGGGACACACGGTTAATCCATTCGAACTGTTTGCGATGAGGTAGAACAACAGAAACGGGCAACCATATCAATGTGTGTGCGATATACGGCATACGGTTCACTCGGACGAACTATTTTCGATTAGGGAACACAACAGAAATGGCTCAACTTAACAAGATGTGTGTGATATGCGGCATACAGTTCACATGGATGAACTGTTTGCGATGAGCCAAAAGAACACAAACGAGTCGTGTAAACAAGATGTGTGTGATACGTGGCAAACAGCCGACTCGGATGAACTGTTTGCGATGAGAAATTACAACACAGACGGTCAATACAGTTATTTCATGTGCGATTCTGTGTGTACAAAAAACTTTGAAAAATGCAAACTAGTTGCTTGCGGTGGCTAGGAGTATCGCACATGATGCGTCTGCGAGTACTCGTGTGCGATGATTAGTATGTTACACATACGTTTCCTTATGTTAACATGTGCGTGAATTTCCAATATGGACAGTTAATATGCAAATGCCTTCTGGACATCGGGCACGCGCTTAAACTCAATGAACTGTGTACGATACTAATACTTTCCATGAAAATGTATGAACTTGGGTAATAGCATTTGAGTAACATATATATAGTGGTTACACTATTCGACAAAAGGAGGATCTTCGTAACATGGTTTTGACAACCATATGGTCCATATCTACATACTTAACATAGTAACAACTATCACATTTTAAGAGGCTAAGGGCCAACAACCATATGGTCCATATCTACATACTTAACATATATAGTAACAACTAGCACATTTTAAGAGGCCGAGGGCCAACAACCACAACTATCCACTAGAAGCAGCTTGATCACGGCGACTCGGTATCTCGTTAATGAAAAGGAAGAGCCCTCCTGTGCCTTGGTAGAGCATGAGTAGAACAGTGTCTCCAATTTTCCAATATGGATGCATTGCCACGAGAAGCGAGAACTTGTTAATTTGAATGGTTCCATTTCTGCGGGAAATGTAGTACCTTGAAATCACTTTGGCATTATTAGTAGGCACAAGTGTAATTCGACCATGCCGGGAAATCAATCCAGGAAATGCTACAGGGGGCAATTTCTGTTGACATGTAGAATGAAAAACAATCATAACATATCGTTAAAGATATATATATTTTATGAGCATCAACATTAAAATAAGACTTTTTACCAGCATTTTGTGCACACAATTGGTCTTGTTCAGTGTGTGCACCATAGGTCTAATTAATCCCATCCAAAATCTAGCGTTCATACGCTGTGCTATCTCTTTCAAATTATCAACAAAGTTTATGACATGCTTCAAGTCCTTCCAGTGAAATTTGGTACGCTTAGTAACATACAGATCATTCACTATGCATCCAAAATATCCTGCTTAAAAGGTGGAAAGGTATTATTTATTCAGAACATGGCAGAAGAATATATAGTGTGCTTAAATTGGTAAATAGAATTTGTTACTGCCTAGGAACGAAGTCAGAATAAGATATCACAATTGGTTGCTTAAATAGTGATCAATTGGTTGCTTAAATAGTAATATGACAACATGGAGAAAGTTGAGAGGGCACTAACCTCGATCAGACTTTGATCGGCTGATGACGTTGGGGAAGTAAACATCCATGTTAATTAGACCAGGCTGTGGTGCACGCACTAGAATTTTATTGCCAGCTTTCAGTTCATAACACTTAGACATTTTTCTCCACAGGTCCGCATTAAAATAGGAGTGACCATCTTTATCAAGTTTTACGCTAACCCTCATTGTAAATCCATGCTGCGTTGTCAATATGACATCCTGGGAGTCATCAGCAAAGTAAAGCCCAAGATTTCCTTCTACTCCTGTTCTTGCAAAGCAAGGGATGTACTGCTTGAAATGAAAATTAAGATCGTAAATTAGATATATTGAAATAACAGAGCAAGATGCAAATATGGGAGTAACTGATAGAACAGATCAATATATAGATGAAAGAAAAGTACAAAAATAAAAAATAAAAAATAGGCAATGTAACAAAGATTTGATGCAAATATATAGATAATGTAGCAACAGACGGTATATGTTCACAAATTTAGGCCATGCCGACCGTGGTAGGTTGAGATTGAACATACCGAGCGCTCCCTGAAGTCATCCAGAATGGTGAAATAGAACTTCGTTTGGCCACGACCACAGTTGCCCGATTTGTGCTCGCACTGTGGACAGATGAATGAACACCCACGAATCAGCTAGAACAAAAATGATTCCACGGCGATTTCTGCCGGTTGATTAACAGCGATGGACAGACTACGATAAGAGATGAGTGAATATTTTGCTAATTAAGTTGATTACCTTCTCCATGAGAAAAATCCCCGGCCCAATCCCGCAGAAAACCCCAGTCGACCAGAGTCTAGAATGTCGGTGCAGATAGGCGGCGGAAAGCGGTAGGGGCGAAATCCCGTGCCGTTTGGAGCGCGACCTACGCCCACTGCCAACAGCCGTCGAGCTTAGGGTGCAGAGTTGCGGAGGAGTCCGTGGCGAGTGAGTGGGGACGAAGTGGGCGAGGGTTTTCTTTTTTCCTTTTGCATGTGTGAGTGAACACACATGGTTCGCAGAGGCGACGGAGATGAATCGTGTGCAATAGTAAATCACCGAGATTGAATGGGAATCCAAATTTCCTTTGTCCTTCATCCATGAGTTTTTTTCTACGATGAACATAAACCCTGCTAATCACCGTGTTCAAATTTGACACTTTTTCGGGTTCATTTACAATATTTAGGGGATTATGTGCATTTTGTAGGCATTAATGCACATGATTCAAATTCAAACAATTGGTGCTTGAAAAGGTGCACAAGAACGGTCTAGAAAAACCATACTCGTGGTATTTAGTAATTTCTCAAGCCTTTTACAAGGAATGGGCAGAGATATCAATGGAATGCGTGGCAATAGTCAACCACAAACGCGTCATTTACTGGGTTATGAACTATTGAACAATGAAATATGTGCTTGAAAAACATGACGCCTGGCATGGTGCCATGGTATGGACTCACCATGCCCTGGTTAAAAGCTGAGAAGGTTTGATTTATGTCGTCATGCACGCCCTTCATAAATGGAACCATCACCGAGGAAGTTCAATGCTTTCGAGAGGGAAATCACCAAGATTGAAGGGGAATGCAAATTTCAGTCCTAGTTTGTCATTCAGTTTTTTCCAATGATCAACATACCGCCTCAAATGCAACGTGTTCAAATTTGACATTTTTTCGAACTCATTTACATATTTAGGGGATAATGTGCATTTTCTAGGCATTAATTATGCACATAATTCAAATTCGAACAATCGGTGCATGAAAAGGTGCACAAGAACGGTCTGGAAAACCATGCTCGTGTTATTTAGTACATTCTCATGCCTTTTACAAGGAATGGGCAGATATTTCAAGGAAATGTGTGGCAATAGTCAACCATAAATGCGTCGTTTACTGGGTTAACAACTATACAAAAATGAAATACATGCTTGGAAAACATGACGCTTGGTGTGGTGCCATGGTAAAAATGTCGTCATGCATGCCTTTCATAAAACGAACCATCACCGAGGAAGTTTCATGGTTTCGAGGGGAAAATCACCAAGATTGAAGGGGGATCCAAATTTCCTTTGTCCTTTGTCCATGAGTTTTTTTTCTATGATGAACATACAACCTGCAAATCACCATGTTCAAATTTGGCACTATTCCGGGTTCATTTGCCATATTTAGGGGATTATGTGCATTTCCTAGGCATTAATGCACATAATTCAAGTTCAAACAATCGGTGCAAGAAAGGGTCCACAAGAACGGCCTGGAAAACCATGCTCGTGGCATTTAGTAAATTCTCATGCCTTTTACAAGGAATCGACAGATATTTCGATGAAATGTGTGGCAATAGTCAACCAAAAATGTTTGTTTGTTGGGTTTTCAACTATAGAAAAAATGAAATAAATGCTTAAAAGACATGATGCCTGGCATGGTGCCATGGTATGACCTCACCATGCCCTGGTAAAAATTTGAGAAGGTTTGGCTTATGTCGTCATGCACGCCCTTCATAAATCGAACCATCACCGAGGAAGTTCCATGCTTTCGAGAGGGAAATACCCAAGATTGAAGGGGAATCCAAATTTCCGTCCTAGTTTGTCATTCAGTGTTTTTCCAACGATCAACATACCGCCTCAAATGCAACGTGTTCAAATTTGACATTTTTCCGGGCTCATTTACCATATTTATGGGATTATGTGCATTTTCTAGGCATTAATGGACATAATTCAAATTCGAACAATCGGTGCATGAAAAGGTGCACAAGAACGGTCTGGAAAACCATGCTCGTGTTATTTAGTACATTCTCATGCCTTTTACAAGGAATGGGCAGATATTTCAAGGAAATGTGTGGCAATAGTCAACCATAAATGCGTCGTTTACCAGGTTAACAACTATACAAAAAATGAAACACATGGTTGGAAAACATGACGCCTGGCGTGGTGCCATGGTATGGCCTCACCATGCACTGGTAAAAATTAGAGAAGGTTTGGCTTATGTCGTCATGCACGCCCTTCATAAATCGAATCATCACCAAAGAAGTTCGATGCTTTCGAGAGGGAAATCACCAAGATTGAGGGGGAATCCAAATTTTCTTCGTTCTTTGCCCTGGAGTTTTTTTTCTGTGACGAACATACACCCTACAATTTTTCTGGGCTCATTTACCATATTTAGGGGATTATGTGCATTTTCTAGGCATTTAGCGCATATCAATCCAATCCAGCTACATGTGCACGGGTGTGATGTGAGGCACGTGGATTGCCATTCGATCGCGGCGCATCCTACGGTGCACACGCGTGATCCGCGTGGCTGGGGTTCCGGCCAATCATAACTCAACACACAATAGGCTCAGCGCACACTATTTCTGGAAGCGACGGAGATGAACCGTGTGCGATAATGAACGAGCAAAATTGTAAGGGAAGCCAAATTTCTGTTGTCGTTTGTCGTTGATCTCTTGAATACCACCGCACTGTACGGCTGCTCGGCCCCTCCGTCCCAGAGCTCTCTCCAGGCGTCGTCCATGGCAACGTGGCGCACAGTAACTGGTAAGGAAGCGATGGCATCCCACCGCGCCGCGTTCCTCGTCGCCCGCAACCACACACATGGTAAGGAAGCGATGACATCTCGCCACGCCGAGTTCATCGCCGCCGGCGGCCAGACAGTTACATGGGCAGACTTTGAGGCTGCCATGGCCGAATGGGTGGTGGATCTAGAGGCTGCCAAAGCCGCACAGAAGGAGCGGAAAAGGCAGAAAGCAGTCAAGAAAAGAGAGTCCCGCCGCCGCAAGAAAAAAGAGGCCGCACGCCGTGGTGAGGAGAGCTTGGCGGAGATCGAAGCACGGTGGGCTGCCACCTACAAGGCCGGGAAGGAGAACGTCGGCGTCTGGCCAGCATGCCCCGATGACAGCATGTGAGAAGTAGTTTAAGTTTGTAGTATTAGAGCAAATTACCAGTAGTACTTTAAGTTTGTAGTATTAACGTACAATGTCGGTAAGAGCATCCTTTGAGAGCTTTGATCGTTGATTAGCATGTGTGCCCGTGTGCGTTTTTTGTGTGTTAATCATTAGAAGATCACAAAACACACGGTTTCTATGCCGTACCCGTCTGCGTTTTTTTGCATTAATGACCCATAAGTCAGTTACCTATGTGATGTTTCCTAATAAACCAGGCGTACCATTGACCGAAAAAATCAAGTACACGTGTACATTTTTTTGGAGACGGGATCTGCCAACTTTCTTTTTTCTCACACACGAGTATTTTATGTGCTTCGTCTGTGTTGTGTGTTTCCCCTGCCCAAGTTTCAAGTTTCGCAGCGAAATTTTCATTAGGCGCGCGATTTCAGAATTTATTCCTCCGACCACATCCCCACCCACAGTACCCCCCTCGTGCCTCCCCCTATCGGCATCTCAAACCGCCGCCGCCGCAACCACATCTTCAACCACATCTATGTTCTGCTTGAATCCAGTCAGGTAACCCACCTATCTCTATCACGACCCCAGCCTGATTGCTTAAATGGCGCCTGCGAAACATCCTCATGCCTCCAAATCCCCACCGCCAGGAGCTATTGGCGGTCCATGGCGCGATGGCCGCTGTGCGTGTTGACCCGGAGGAACACCTCGCCTCCGCCGTCGCCGCCGACATGGTGCAAGCTCTGGCCCAGATGAAGTCCCCCAGTGACTACCCCCCCAGGACTTAACATGTAAGATCTGACCAGCTAAATCTTACCAATACCATTTGCAATGGCTATGATTTGTATGGTTGCTGTATTAAGAATGTTCGTGCCTTGTTTATTTCAGTGCTGCACACTGTGTGATATTCAAATATTACCGTGTCCAGCTCAATTTCACCAATACCAGCAACAAAAATACATGACTCAGGATATCACTAGAGATGCTACCCATTTGCTATTTTTAGTGGATGCTAACCCTGTTGTACTTAACATGCCTGTCCCTGTACTTACGCAGGCTCATAACGGCCAATGTTGTTATTTGCCGTCGAGGTTAGCTACATCCCATGTCTTACAGTATTTCACATCATTTGTGCAATTGCAGTTTAACTTCTACTATTTACTGGTTGCCTGTAGGTACACATGTCAGTGGCACTGATCCATGCTTCGACCCGGAGGAATAGCTCGCCTCCGCCGTCGCTGACTTTGGGCGTGCTCTGGCCAAGATGAAGTGCCACAGCAACTACCTCTCAGGACTTACCAAGTATGTACTCACCAGTTCAATCTTATCAATACCAGTTACAATTAATGGCTATGTTCTGTACGGTCGATTTATTAAGAATGTTCTAGTAAACATGCCTAACACATTTTTTCCTACTTTCCCTACCTTTTTATAGACATCCTGGCCATTCTCTGCTCTGGCAGCACCTGCCATGTGATGTTTAACTATGCCAATTGCATTTTTATCAGTACCGGTTTCAATGTCTATTAAGCCTGTTGCAATTAACAGTTGAATCCATTTTTAAACAGTTGTATTTCAATGGCTACAAACTTACTAAACATGAGTTAGGATGCTGTTAAGCCTGTTGCAATTAACAGTTGTATCCATTTTTTAATCTGTCCATTTGCTACCATGCTACTCTCCGCAATGAAGATATACTAGAGATGCTGCCCATTTGCTATTTTTGGTGGACGCTAACCCTGTTCTACTTAACAGGCATGTCCATGTATTTACACACGCTCATAACGGCCAATGCTGTTGTTTGCCGTCGAGGTTAGCTGCATCCCATGTATTACAATATTTCACATCATTTGTGCAATTGCAGTTTAACTTCTACCATTTACTGGTTGCCTGTAGGTACACATGTCAGTGGCACTGATCCACGCTTCGACCCAGAGGAACAGCTCGCCTCCGCCGCCGCTGACTTTGGGTGGGCTCTGGCCAAGATGAAGTGCCCCAACTGTCGGTGTCAAAACCGGTGGATCTCGGGTAGGGGGTCCCAAACTGTGCGTCTAAGGCGGATGGTAACAGGAGGCGGGGGACACGATGTTTACCCAGGTTCGGGCCCTCTCGATGGAGGTAATACCCTACTTCCTGCTTGATTGATCTTGATGATATGAGTATTACAAGAGTTGATCTACCACGAGATCGTAGAGGCTAAACCCTAGAAGCTAGCCTATGGTATGATTGTTGTTGTCCTACGGACTAAACCCTCCGGTTTATATAGACACCGGAGGGGGCTAGGGTTACACACAGTCGGTTACAAGGGAGGAGATCTACATATCTGTATTGCCAAGCTTGCCTTCCACGCCAAGGAGAGTCCCATCCGGACATGGGACGAAGTCTCCAATCTTGTATCTTCATAGTCGAACAGTCCGGCTAAAGTATATAGTCCGGCCATCCGAGGACCCCCTAATCCAGGACTCCCTCAGTAGCCCCTGAACCAGGCTTCAATGACGATGAGTCCGGCGCGCAGATTTGTCTTCGGCACTGCAAGGCGGGTTCTTCCTCCGAATACTCCATAGAAGATCTTGAACACAAGGATAGTGTCCGGCTCTGCAAAACAAATCCCACATACCACCGTAGAGAGAATAATATTTCCACAAATCTAATCTGCTGACACGTTCGGCAGCATGACATCATACCATGGCCTGGTCATTATTCGAACCGTTTTTCTCAACCAGTTACTACACATAGTGCGAGGCGGTTTTCTTGGCACGTCTTGTCGAAGCAGAGATCGTGTCCCCTTATCACGGGATTCTCATCAATACGGGTGTGGGTAACCCAACTGCGCCATCAATTACGGCGCTTGGGGAACAAGCGAGTTTACCAGGTAGGTGGACAGGCGCATAGCTTCTTCCGCCCTTATAAAGGGAAAAGGATTCATCCTTTTCCCCCATGCCTTCTTCCTCCTTGCTCATCCATTCTTGCGCACTCGAGCTCCAGCGCCCAAGTTCGCATTTTTCTCCTCAAACCACTCCAAGCATGTCCAGAGCAGGAGGCAAGTGGATGGTCTCCTCCGTCACGGAGGAGAACAACACAAAGCTACGGGGAGCCGGATATCTAGCCGCGGACATCGCACACCGGCTGCCAGATGCGGGGCAGATCATCCCTACGCCAGAACCCCATGAGAGGGTGGTTTTCCTTACCCACTTCGTCTGTGGACTGGGATTTCCCCTCCACCCGTTTGTCCGCGGGCTCATGTTCTACTACGGGCTGGGCTTTCACGATCTGGCCCCCAATTTCATCCTCAACATCTCGGCGTTTATCGTCGTGTGCGAGGCCTTCCTCCGCATCAGGCCCCATTTCGGCCTGTGGCTGAAGACCTTCAATGTTAAACCGAAGGTGGTGGTCGGCCAGCAAGCGGAGTGCGGAGGCGCCATGGTGGGCAAAATGCCTAACGTCACCTGGCTCGAAGGCTCCTATGTGGAGACCATAAAGGGGTGGCAATCGGGGTGGTTCTACATCACCGAGCCGCGCGACACCAACTGGGCGGCGGCCCCCGAATTCCGATCCGGAATCCCCACGCGGCTCACCTCTTGGAAAGAGAAGGGCCTGTCCTGGGGTTCATCGGTGGAGCTGACCGGACTCCAGAAATGCATCAGAAACATGATGAGCAAGAAAATCAAGCTTGTCAACGTGGTCCAGGTCATGCTCTTCTGCCGGATCCTCCCGTGTCAACGACGGGCATTCAATTTGTGGGAGTTCGACCTGGCCGAGCACCAGACGCTGCAAGAGCTCTTCGACACGACGCACAAGGACGTCTGGAAGGTGTTGTTTAAGGGCGCCGAGGTACCTCCTCCCCTTACCGAGGACCGCGGACTCAACGCAAAGCGCCCTGCCAATCCGGTAAGTTTTTTATATCTCATAAGATGTTTATTTTCCCCAGTTTAATCATGTGTGGGATCTAAGCCTCCACACCATTTAACAGGACTGGGTAGAGACAACGGAGCAGATCGATTGCCCAGCCCCCCTGCCTGAAGATCCAGCAGATGCTCTCCTAACGGAGATGCTGGTTCCGGCGCCTTATGAGGTGCCAGTGAAGAAGGCCAAGAAGAAGGCCACGGGGACCTGGAAGGGTCTCCGGCGCAAGGTTATATCGGACTCATCGTCCGCAAACACCGAGGCGCACTCCTCCCACGAAAACGAGGAGGAGGAAGAGAAAAGTTCTCCCCCCAGCCGGGGGAGACAAGAAAAGGAAGGCCGCCCCATCCGGGGAGGCCGAAGGGTCCAAGAAGGGAAGGACCCTCCTCCCGGGCTGCTCCACGACGGCCGCCTACAGCGACGACGAGTGGTTGCCCAGGGACAAGCCCCTGACGAAGTCGTAAGTATCCGGATACCGTAGTAATTAATGGTATGTTTTATTACACTGCTTCTCATCACGCCGAAAATGATTATGCAGTCCGTCCCGAGCCCATATCGAGTATCTTCGTCGGATGGTTCTTTGGACCCGTCGTATATGAATAGCGATTCACTTCCGACCGCCTCCTCCCCTCGCTCTATGGAGAACGTCGAGGTGTTGTCTCAAAGGGCACTGAGCCGAGGGGAGGTAGTCCTGGAGGCGCCTCAAGGGGACATTCCGGACCCTGGGCGCAAGGGGAGCAAGACTCCCATGGGCTCCGAATTCTGCCCCCAGCCGAACACTGCGCCGGAACCTCCAGTGGTTCCGGACTTTGTCAGGCGACCCCTCGTTAAGAGGGGCAAGCCGCCTCTGCCGGTGGCCTCTGACTATCCAGAGGCACCGGACAACTTGCTGGAAGCGCTTCGCGGCGCTTCCATCGACGAAGAGCACCGCACTATCATGAGTGCGGTGATCGAGAAGGTTCAGTCCGCCAAAAGCGGACTAACTGAAGCCTGTGCCAGCCTCCTAATAGGCTTTCAGGTAAGTAATCAAATTATAAGAAAATATTACCGCATAGACAGTGCTCTGTTTGGCGTTCGCGAAGAAAGGCCGAATAGAGGATCAAATAATGACCGCAGGAGTCTAATCAGAATATGTCTATGTGCATATGCAGGCTTCACTGCTGGCCGCTGCCGCACGCACAGCGGAGGTCGCTGCACTGAAGCAGGACCTTGAGCGGTCCAAGGAAGAGCTCGGCCTTACCAAGAGGCAGCTCGAAGAGAACAAAGGTAAGCGATACCCCGTCTGTATATTAAAAAGAAATTTGGTTGTAAAATAATAGGATCATCATGAATTTTCCAGGGGCCACGACCGAAGTGGCGACCCTGAAGAAGGCGCTATCCGAGGCCGAAGACAAAGCGGCCAAGGAGCGCATCGAGCGAGAAAAGCAAGAAGCCCGGGTAGGCGAGGTGCAGCAAGAGCTCCAGGCTCTCGCCGGAAAACACGAGTCCTTGGAGCTTGACTCTAAGACGCGAGTGTCCGAGCTTGCGAAGGCCCTCGAAAGCGCACAAAACGCCAAGGCTGAAGCCCACAAGGCCCTCCAGGAAATTGAGGCGGTTAAGAAGATAGCAGCGGGTAAGGCATTCATTATGCAAAGCAAGCATGTGAAGGAAACTTTCCTTTTACTTACCCGAGTTAGGAGCTCTCCAGGAGCGTTCGCAGATCTACCCCGCAGTGTGTTGGATGCCGCGGAATTCTACCGGGCTGAGGAGGGGAGCTCGACGGAGAAGTTGTTTTGGTCTCAGTATACTGGGACCGAACACCCAATGCCCTTGAGCGACCAGCGAAGCAACTGGTTGAGCTCCATAAGGCGGCCGAACAGGCCATGAAGGGTCTTATAGTCCGGATGTGGCCTGGCGATCCCCTCCCTGATAGCTACTTCGGTCTGGTGAGGCGGCTTGTGAATGCCTGCCCACGGCTTGAAGTCATAAAGCGGTCCGTCTGCATCGAGGGTGCGCGCAGGGCTTTTGCCCGGGCGAAGGTGCACTGGGCGAAGCTGGACGGCGTAAAGCTGGTGAAGGAGGGGCCGCCGGAAGGCAAGGAGCATCGCCACACCGAAATGTATTATGACAGTGTCCTGAAGGGTTCCCGCCTTGTGGCGGAGGAATGTGCTAAGGATGTAATATTCGAATGAGTGTACTCATGTGACCCTGTAATGTGAAAGGAGTTCATTTGCACTATGCAACGCTTGTTAATTTAAAATATTACCTTCTGTGCGGCCGTTTATGAAATCTGAGAGTTGGCCAGTCGTCGGCTTCTGCCCCCATGTAACTAGTACTGGGGTGTTCGGGATAAACCTGAGCACTCTTTATCCCAATTTTGGGTCCTTCGAAGGAGGTGTTCAGCACAGCGAACCAGGCAATCGGACTATAAAGCTTTATCACTCTCACTTAGCCATAGAAGTCTACAATTTTAAATTTTGGTGAAGCCCCTAGTATTCGGAAGGCCGAATTTAGGGCGCTATATACGCCTAAGTCGGGCAAGGCCGACTCCTCGCCCGAAGCAGAAAAAGTCTTTAAGGACTTGAGACCTCTCGAACAGCGACCAGCTCTCGCCTTATCATGACAGTCAGTTTTTGGCTTTCTCTACTGAGGTGCTCGTCCGGAAGAACCGGGACACAATCACAGTAGTTCTCCCAGCACTACCTTAGCCGATTTTGCGGAACGTAAGGTACCAAAACATGGGAGCCGGGCAAACCCAACTATCGACCCAAGACATGATTCGGAGCTGATGCATATAATGCTATAAGTTCGGGGTGCCGCACTGTCGAAAGTGTTCGGACTTCTCACGCCGTATTATGGGGTATGCTGAAGCCCCTGGCGTACTAGTCGTACTAGAATTTATGGGTGCAATCTGTCGTAATTTAAGCAGACAAGAGAAAGAAAAAAAGAAAGGGTAATGCAATAATAGGCTAATACTACACATTGTTATTAAATAGTGCGTCAAAGCGTACGGATACAAGTAGTGCAATAAGCAAAAAATAGGACTATTTGACATGTCCTATCCAAGGGCAAGCTGCGTATGGGTATTTAAAACAGGTATTCTGATCGTTATCAGAGACCACCCGGGGATTCCCTTGTACGTCAGAGCTTCTTGCTTCCTTGGTATTTTCTTCTCGTAGTGCGTCCAGCAATCAGACTGCCGAAAAGGGCTTCCAGAGAGTAAGGTCCTGAAAGAGAAAATGATGAAGGTATACGGCTCCTGGGGCGGTTGAGCCGCATTGTGGGACGTGCCGTAGTGGTGCCTCCGCCTATGCCCATGGTATCTTTAGTGCGTAGTTATGTACGCGTGGCACGAATTTTGCCACTTGACTCGGACTAGGACAGAGGCCGAATTGCTAGTCGAGCTCAAAACGTGCCTGTCAATCCGCCTGCGGGGTACTCCAGACTCGCTTGAAGGTGTCCGGGGTCTTTTTCGCTGAATTGGCGGTTTGCCTAATAAGGCAGCTTTGCGCTTCTGCTGCGAGGGCCGCAGTGTGCTCCTTCGTGCGAAGCGAGCGCTCTGTGTTTCCATTGACTGTTATTACCCCATGAGGTCCTGGCATTTTGAGCTTGAGGTATGCGTAATGCGGTACCGCATTGAATCTTGCAAATGCGGTTCGCCCGAGCAGTGCGTGATAGCCACTGCGGAACGGGATGATATCGAAGATTAACTCCTCGCTTTGGAAGTTGTCCAGAGATCCGAAGACCACTTCCAGTGTGATTGAGCCCGTGCAATGGGCCTCTACACCTGGGATGACGCCTTTAAAGGTGGTTTTAGTGGGTTTGATCCTCGAGGGGTCTATACCCATTTTGCGCACTGTATCCTGATAGGGCAGGTTCAGGCTGCTGCCGCCGTCCATAAGGACTCGAGTGAGGTGAAATCCGTCAATGATGGGGTCGAGGACCAATGCGGCAGATCCGCCATGACGGATACTAGTGGGGTGGTCCCTGCGATCGAAGGTGATCGGACAAGAGGACCATGGGTTGAACTTTGGGGCGACTGGCACCATCGCATAGACGTCCCTTAGTGCACGCTTCCGTTCCCTCTTGGGAATGTGGGTTGCGTATATCATGTTCACCGTTTTCACTTGTGGGGGGAACCTCTTCTGTCCTCCCGTGTTCGGCGGACGGGGCTCCTCCTCGTCGTCGCTATGCAGCCCCTTGTCCTTGTTTTCAGCATTCAACTTGCCGGCCTGCTTGAACACCCAGCATTCTCTATTGGTGTGGTTGGCTGGCTTATCGGGGGTGCCGTGAATTTGACACGAGCGATCGAGTATGCGGTCCAAACTGGACGGGCCCGGAGTACTTCTTTTGAATGGTTTTTTCCGCTGACCGGATTTAGAGCCACTGAATCCGGCATTGACTGCCGTATCTTCGGCGTTATCGCCGTCGTTGCGGCGCTTGTGTCTATTATGACGTGGTCTGCCGTTAGTATCTTTGGTATCTGAAGTGCCAGGATTCCTTGATGTGTTGTTGCTGCGAGCGAGCCAGCTATCCTCGCCCACGCAAAAGCGGGTCATGAGTGTCGTGAGGGCTGCCATAGACTTCGGCTTCTCCTGGCCGAGGTGCTGGGCGAGCCACTCGTCACGGATGTTATGCTTGAATGCCGCTAAGGCCTCTGCATCCGGACAGTCGACAATTTGGTTTTTCTTAGTTAGGAACCTGGTCCAGAATTTCCTGGCCGATTCCCCTGGCTGCTGAATTATATGGCTCAAGTCATCAGCATCTGGTGGCCGTACATAAGTGCCCTGGAAGTTGTCAAGGAATGCATCTTTCAAGTCCCCCCAACTGCCAATGGAGTCTGCTGGCAAGCTATTCAGCCAATGCCGAGCTGGTCCTTTGATTTTTAGTGGGAGGTACTTGATGGCATGTAGATCATCGCCGCGAGCCATGTGGATGTGGAGGAGGAAATCCTTGATCCATATCGCGGGGTCTGTTGTACCATCATATGATTCAATATTTATGGGTTTAAAACCCTCTGGGAATTCGTGATCCATTACTTCATCAGTGAAGCATAGGGGGTGTGCGGCGCCTCTGTGCCGGGCTTTATCACGACGCAGTTCATACGAGTCTTGTCTGCTGTATTCGGCCCGGCGAGATTTGCTTTTAGTGTATCTGGCGTGACAATCATCGTCACGCGTTGGGGGCGACCCTGTGATCCATAGATTGATCTTGTATGCCCTGCTTTGTTTTCCAATACGTCTCGCAGGTCCCGCGTGTTGCCCCGGGCCTTGGTGTTTTTGGTTGTCTGGCGACGGGGTGCGGGCTGGACTTCGGGCTGATATGCCCCTTTGTCTCGGCCACGAGGTGGCCGATCTGCCGCATCATATGCTGGTGATGTAGGTTTTAATGCTTCCTCCTCGAGTTGGGGTAGCAACCTGCGTTTTGGGTAACTCTTGGTTGGGCGTTCGAGTTCGTATTTCTCGGCCGCAAGGACTTCGGTCCATCTATCCGCTAGCAGATCTTGATCAGCTCGAAGCTGTTGTTGCTTTTTCTTCAGGCTATTTGCTATGGCTATAAGCCGGCGTTTGAAGCGCTCCTACTCGACGGGATCCTCAAGCATGATAAATTCTTCGTCGCCGAGGCTCACCTCGTCTTCGGAGAGAGGCATGTAATTGTCATCCTCCGTTTCTCCGTCTGCTGCCTGTTCTGTAGGGCTAGCTTGTTCATCCTCCCGCTCTAAATCTGGCTGGAGGGGATTGTCGTCGTTCGGCACTATCCGGAGTGTTATTGTCTCTTGTGCCGGTATCGCTACTTTTTCTATGGCGGGACCTAGAGCGGCGCCGCTGACGTCGGTGCTTGGGTTGCTTCTTGGAGGGGTCATCCTCCGCTGTCTTATCGCCATCGCCTTCTTTGGGGGTATCCACCATGTATATATCGTATGATGAGGTGGCGGTCCAGCGCCCTGTGGGCGGTGGTTCCTGTTCGTCTCCTGCATCGTCGTCCATACCGTTGATGTCTTCGGAGTCGAAGTTGAGCATGTCGATTAAATCGTCGATAGTGGCTATTAGGTGGGTGGTGGGTGGGGAGCGAATTTCTTCATCGTCCGCATCCCATTCTAGCCGGACATAGTTCGACCAAGGTTCTCCTGACAAGGAGAGAGACCTTAATAAATTTAGCACATCGCCAAAAGGCGAGTGCTGAAAGATATCCGCGAAGGAAAACTCCATGATCGGTGCCCAATCGGATTCGA
Source organism: Triticum aestivum (assembly GCF_018294505.1). Classification (NCBI taxonomy): domain Eukaryota; kingdom Viridiplantae; phylum Streptophyta; class Magnoliopsida; order Poales; family Poaceae; genus Triticum; species Triticum aestivum. Next base: position 391,864,301 of record NC_057811.1, read on the forward strand.
TAGGCACGGACGCAGGCGGCTCGGAGCCCGTGGCCGGGGACGAATCCAACGGTTCGGCAACACGACTCTCGTGGGAGGTGAAGTCAGTATTCGGCTCTATCGCCACTGAGAGTGCGGCCTCCATGGCGGGGTCTATCCACCCGTCCTCAGATGGTGCAATTTGTTCCAGATTGAGGGCCGGATTAGTTGCAGGTGTGATCTCCCGAACACTCTTCGATGACAGAGTTAAGTCATGCTCGTCGTGATTGTGCGGCGCACCTGACATGGGCTCGAATCCGTCGAAGATCAAGTCTCCGTGGATGTCGGCAGTATAGTTAAAGTTTCCGAACTTGACCTGTTGGCCAGGGGCCTAGCTTTCGATCTGCTCCAGATGGCCAAGCGAGTTGGCCCACAGTACGAAGCCGCCGAATACTAAGATCTGTCCGGGGACGAAAACCTCACCCTGGATCGCATCGTTACCGATGATCGAAGGATCCATCAAGCCTTACGGTGACGACACAGTGGAACTCTCAATGAAAGCACCAATGTCGGTGTCAAAACCGGTGGATCTCGGGTAGGGGGTCCCAAACTGTGCGTCTAAGGCGGATGGTAACAGGAGGCGGGGGACACGATGTTTACCCAGGTTCGGGCCCTCTCGATGGAGGTAATACCCTACTTCCTGCTTGATTGATCTTGATGATATGAGTATTACAAGAGTTGATCTACCATGAGATCGTAGAGGCTAAACCCTAGAAGCTAGCCTATGGTATGATTGTTGTTGTCCTACGGACTAAACCCTCTGGTTTATATAGACATCGGAGGGGTCTAGGGTTACACAGAGTCGGTTACAAGGGAGGAGATCTACATATCCGTATTGCCAAGCTTGCCTTCCACGCCAAGGAGAGTCCCATCCGGACACGAGACGGAGTCTTCAATCTTGTATCTTCATAGTCCAACAGTCCGGCTAAAGTATATAGTCCGGCCGTCCGAGGACCCCCCTAATCCAGGACTCCATCACCAGCAACTACCTCTCAGGACTTACCAAGTAGGTACTCACCATTTCAATCTTACCAATACCAGTTGCAATTAATGGCCATGTTTTGTACGGTCGATGTATTAAGCATGTTGTAGTACACATGCCTAACATGTTTTAGCTATTTTGCCTACTTTTTTATAGACAACTGGGCCATTATCCGCTCTGGCAACACCTGCCCTGTGATGTTTAACTCTGCCAATTGCATTTTTATCAGTACCGGTTTCAATGGCATTAAGCCTGTTGCAATTAATAGTTGTATTCATTTTTGAAGAGTTGCATTTCAATGGCTACAAACTTACAGAACATGAATTAGGATGTTGTTAAGCCTATTGCAATTAACAGTTGTATCCATTTTTTAATCCGTCCCTTTGCTACCGTGCTACTCTTTCGCGATGAAGATATCACTACAGATGCTGCCGTTTTATTACCATTTGCTATTTTTGGTGGATGTTAACCCTGTCGTAGTTAACATTGGCTTTCCATGTACTTACACAGGGCTACAATGGGCGATGCTGTTGTTTGCCGTCGAGGTTAGATGCATCCCATGTCTTATACACCATCTATTCCCAAATATAAGTATTTTTTAGAGATTCCAATATAGACTACATAAGGAGCAAAATGAGTGAATCTAGATTCTAATCTAAACTATATCTATAATTCTATATACATCAGTATGTATTTCATATTGAAATATCAAAAAAAAATACTTGTACTTAGGAACATAGGTAGTTGTATTTTACATCATTTGTGCAATCTCATTTTAGCTTCTAACATTTACTGGTTGCTTGTAGGTACATATATGAGCGGTACTGATCCACGCTTCGATCCCTTTTGCGTATGGGACAATGAGATATTCATGAACAAGCGTCAAGTGAGGAAACTAAGAAAGATTGTTAGGCGAAAGAAATGGGTGATTGGAATTAAGCTCTTTATTTACACTTTGTCAAAGACAACATTGAACTTTAGGATGTTAAGTAATGTGTTGCCTTTTCCCCCTGACCACAACAAGTTACTCTATTAGACCTCAGTATATGATGTTTTTCTCTTTTCAGTGGTTTCGGAAGCTATTTACTGATGATTACCTTGCAAACTACATGACCGGAGTGGAGGCAACTAAGGTTAAAGTATATAATTCATGCTACCATGATAATGCTCTAGAAGTCTTCCTGAAGGTGGTGAAGGATGGGCGGGCGATCGTCACAAGGGGTTGGACAAAAGTGGTTCGTGCCTATGGCATCCAGGAAGGAACATTATGGGCATTCCGCTTCTTCAACACCGTCGGCAGTCAAAATGATTTACACTTGTCTCTTCACCTTTACCGGCTTTAAATATTGTTTTTCATCATAGTTAATTGCTGCCTAATCCTGTAATTACTAAACATATTGTACTGGCAATTTTATTTAGGGTTTTTTACATCTGTGCCCCTGGTTCCTTAGCTCTACTCATCTATCCCTGCGCTCTTAACTTTTGCTCAATTTTCCCCACTCCCTTGCAAGAAACCCTCATAACTGGGCACAACGGACGTTGCCGTCGGGTCAAAGGCTTGGCCGTTAAGTCTGACTAGTGGGGCCACGCTGGACTGTGCCACGTTGGGTGGTGTCGTTGTTCGACCATTGGGCCGTGGTTTCGTTGGGCCGTCCCTTAAACGTCTGCGCGCGCCGCCAGGACAGAAGCCTGCTATGCATGCACCCAGCAAGCCCTGCATGCATGCGTCGATCGAGCCTACATGCGCCGATGCCAATATGTAGCTTAAATAGCCGTAGTGCTACGTGTTATTTTGCCGTGGCAATAACGGGGTCAAATGTGAAGTTAGTAGCCCATTTTCAAACCCACCGCAGCATCGGGAGTGTACACGCGTGGGAAAACGATGGTTTGGAAAGAAGAAGAAAAAGAAGCTAATTGCACGCGTGGGAATCCGTGGTCATACCCTAATATTATATGAACAAAAAGAGAAATTTTTTGAAGAGCTTGTGGCCATTTTGAATGATAAAAATAAATTTGGCCCTTAAAAATTTGGTCATTTTGCATGATAAAAAGAGATAGAGGGCTTGTGGCCATTATACAAATGCAAAATGACTCATTTTTTGATAGTTTGTGGCCATTTTACATGATAAAAATAAATTTAGCCCTTATAAATTTGGTCATTTTACATTTGTATAGAACAAAAAGAACGATGCAAAAAACAGAGCAAACGATGCAAAAAAAAATGATGCAAAATATAGAGCCAACACGTTCACAAAAAACAGAGCAAACGATGCAAAAAAATGACGCACTTCGATGGCCCAGAGCTTGGTTTCCTTTTGGGCCCAATAACAACGTTTTTTTCACAGAGTTAGTGGTGGGCGAGCAGCCGAGCACAACCAATAGGATCGCCTCTCGCGGTTCGCCCCAAGATCCAACGATGCGGAGTCGTCCTTGTCATCCAACAGTGCGGAGCCTGCACACAGCCAGCCCACCTAGTTCCTTCTAGAAGGCCAGATCTGAGGGCTATGGCTTGGCGCGAGGGTATGATCGGACGGCTGACGTTGGGAGCTAGGGTTAGGCGAAACCCCGCGGGGTTCAGAGGGGTTTTGAGCTGGTCAATGGGGTTTTGAAGGCTTTGACTGAGCATAACTAATTTATTTATTTTTTTGAAAAAATATGAAACCTTCGCCGTTCGTCGTTTTATAAGACAAACTAACGAGGAAAAATACTAAACTTGGTCTATGGTCATTTTCATGAAAAAACCCTAGCTGGCACAATCGAGGTCAAATGAGAACCATTAATTAAAAAAAATCAAAAATATATAAAACCTGCGCACAATGTTGTCTTATGTGACATGTTACCAACCAAAAATCATAAACTTGCTCTATGGTCATTTTCATGAGAAAACCTTCACATATATGAGCTATCATGTACATGATTTCATAGAGTTCAAGGAGAGGAGGTGGTGTTATCTTCTGTTTTTGAAAAATTTAAAAAAAATAAAAAAATAAAAAATAATGAGACTTCGAATCTACACTATGGAAAGTGAATATGTGTTAATAAAAAAACATTTGGCTCATTTAGAGTAGGTTCAAAAAAACTTGATTACAAATTTGTGCCCCAAATGCGTCGGCGCGGACGTCAAACGGACGCCACCCGTGCCTTCTCGCTGTCCGCCGCGTCCCCACCTGGCGGCCACCCACTCGCGGTCAGCTTAATTTATGACCACGGGCCCACGAGTCAGCGACGGCGGTCGCCCTTTTTTAAGAGGACCGTGCAGCGGGGCCATCCTCATCCAAACTCACCGTCCCCATATAGGCAAGCTCGCTCCCCCATCACCGGCAAACCCTAGCAAAAACCCTAGCCAAATGGGGCTCTTCTCCGGCGCCGGCAGGAGCAAGTCCAAGGGCAAGGCCCCTACCGTCCCTTTCCCCTCTGAGTTCGTACCACCTCCGCCGGCGCCGGCTCGCCAGCAGAGGGTGCGAGTAAGCGTGCCAAGGCACCAGGCGGAGTGGCACTGGCAGCACCGCGTCCCTCTTCCGTACCCCAACGTCACCCTGCCGCACGACTAGCATCTGGATCCAGAGAGGATACCAGTGCCGGTGGCGCCGCGGTCGACTAGGGCACACGCGGAGGAGGTGCGGCGCCGGCGGGCAATGTTGACGCCGCAGCAGCGCCGCGACGCCACCTACGCCACCGACACGCCTAACTGGGCGAGGTGGTTCGCCTTCGAGCACGAGGAGGCGAGGCGACGCGGCGTGCGGGAGTTCGACCGCAGCGTGCCGCCGCCGCTGCTCGTCGTCCGGGAGGAAGACCAGGCCACGGAGGCCGCCTACCAGCCGGCCCTTGAGGCGGTCTACCGCGAGAGCGAGGAGGATGAGCGACGCAGGGTGGAGGCGGTGGAGGAAGAGGAGGCTCGCTACGAGGCGGCCATGGCGCAGGCCCTCGCCCTCTCCACGGCCGGCGATTGCATCGTGCCGCCGGTGGCCTCGCCGTCCCCTCCCGGACGGCTCGTCAAGGCCGACTCGGAGCCGCAGCCCGAGCCCGAGCCCGAGCCGGAGCCCATCACGTGCTTCTCCTAGACGGGAGTGGTGCGCGAGTGGGTGTCCGCGCCACCGGTTTGGATGGGGGTGACCGCGGAGCAGGAGGCGGCGTACCTCGAGATGTGGCGCCAGCGACAGCTCGCCGAGGAGCACCGTCGCAGCGAGTACGAGGAGATGCTCGAGCGCGACCTCGAGGAGGAGGCGCGCGAGGCTGAGGAGGAGGCGCGCCAAGCCGCGGCTGCACGGGCGACCGCATAGCCCCCGCGCCGGCACTGCCCCCGCCGCAATAGCTGCCCGCGGCCGACATCGCCGCCGCCTGGAACACGGCGTCCCCCTGGGCCGGCCCTGCGCTGACGCTCATCGAGCTCACCCACCCCGAGGACTACGACGAGGACGACACCTAGGGCACTCTGGGCAGCGCCCCACCTCGTAGTTAGGTTGTTTTTAATTTCTTTTAATGCTAATGTGGACGCGTGGACTCTCGCCGGCCTTCCTAAGGCCGGCTTTAATTTTTAATTAAGTTGTTTTTATTTTAAATATGCATGCATTGTTTTTTTGTCAGCGCCGTTAAAATGGGTCAGGCCAGCGTTGGGCGCACGAGCCGACCCAAACGCGTTGGGCAACGAGGGGATTTGGGGAAAATGGTAGGGGCGATGGAGGTGGTTGCCCTCTTTATATGATGTGCTACCCCACGAACGCGGTCTTGCATGCGCCCACGTATACACGGCCCCACTCGTTAGCTAACAGTCAAAGCCTTTGACCCGACGGCAATGTCCGTTGTGCCCAGTTATGAGGGTTTCTGGCAAGGGAGTGGGGAAAAGTGAGCAAAAGTTAACAGAGTGGGGATGAATGAGTAGAGCTAAGGAACCAGGGGCACAGAAATAAAAATCCCTTTTATTTATGGATTCATTGTTGAACCATTGTGCTATGAATTTGAATTGCACATTTCATATTTCAAAATTTCCAATTTGAATAATTAATTACAGGAAAAAATAAAAAGAGAATAGACGGTCATGGAACTTTGCAAACGGTTCTGGCAGTAAAAGCGCTTGTAATGGATAGCCCAATGCCACACAGTTTTCTACATCAAATCGTGTGTGATGTAGTTCATAAAAGCAAACAGTTAACCAAAGCAGAGCGTGTGTGATAGTTACACCTTTCACACATGAGCATATACATAAAACTGTGTGGGGTGTACATACGAATGGAAACGTTTTCCCTGGATTGACTGTGTGGGATGTACATAAGAACGGATTCGTATTCCTTGGATTGACTGTGTGTGATATACATACGAATGAATTTTTTTCTGGGATTCACCGTGTGGGATGTACATACGAACATAAATGATTGGGTTTCGATGCCTCGCCCGATCGCACACGGCCTCAGCCTGTGTCCCAGGAGGGCCTATCCCCGACGATTTCTGGGTCATGTGGGAAGTACCCCCCTATTGCCCACACTCACTTGGCGACGGTTCCAAATGCCGTTGCGGAAAGGGGTTAAAAACCGTTTGTATAGCACCAACGCGTACTAGTGTTGGCACATGTTCATGCATGTAGTTGAATCAAAACCAACATAGCCTCCATGATATTTATGTTCATGGTGTTCATATCCTACTCATGCTAGTATCCAATGTTACTTATGCATAATGCATGTTCATGACCATTGTTGCTCTCTAGCTGGCTGCTTCTCAACCTATTTGCTAGCCTTCACCTGTACTAAGCGGGAATTCTGCTTGTGCATCAAAACCTGAAACCCAAGTTATTCTAGATGAGTCCACCATACCTACCTATATGCGGTATTACACTACAAAAAAAAGACACATCCATGACATTTTGGGCCGAACGAAAAAAATTCGGTCATGCTTATGACACTTCTATGACGATAACTATGACAAAACCCGATATCATCATAGATGTGGTGGGCTCCTACTTCTATGAAAAAAATCATGACAGAAAATGGGCTTTTCGTCCTGGGCGGGCCGGAGACGCAGCTGCATGACATTCTTTGGGCCGTCCATGACGGAAAAACCGTGGTAGAAGCGAGGGCGAGGAAAATATTGGGGAGTTCTCGGTTACGGTGGTTGGTCGGGGCTAAGCGATGCGTGTTTCTCTCTTACATGTACGCGCGTGGGTGCGAGGCGTTGGGCTCTAACTGAACCCGAGCGAGGCGTTCACCTACTGAACCCGAGCAATTGCACTACAGGCTACGCGTTACTGAACCCGAGCAATCAATCGATCCCTGGCTGTTAACTGAACCCGATCGAGCGATTCCTTTGCTACTTCTGCTAACTGAAGCCGATCGAACCTGCTACCTCTTGATGAACAGTGAGTGTTTTGGGGGGGGTGGGGTTGGATGAACAGTTCTCGGTGGGGATTGGATGAACAGGACCCCATGGTAGTAGAGGCCGTTGCCGCTGGATGAACAGGACCCCGATCGATCGAGCCGGTTGGGGGTGGATGAACAGGACCCCGTGGAGGGCTGGATGAACAGGACGACCCCGTGGAGGGCTGGTTGAACAGTAGCTGGTGGAGGGATGGATGAACAGTATCCCATGGAGGGTGGTTGAACAGGACCTCGTGGAGAGGGCTGGTTTAACAGTAGGCAGTGGAGGAGCGGTGGAGGCTGGATGAACAGGAGCCCGTGGATGAACATTCGCAGGTGGAGGCTGGAGGAGGTCGACGGTGGAGATGAACAGTAGCCCATGGAGTTCCGTTTTGCGATACGCCACACCCCTCCCGATTAACAGGATCCCCGTTTCGACCATCGCGCTCCAACACAAGTCCGTTTCCTCCGTTTTACGGTACGCCACACCCCTCCCGATCAACAGGACCCCGTTTTGACCGTAGGAGGTCGAAGAGAATTCTGTTTCCTCCATTTTGCGGTATGCCACACCCCTCCCGGTGAGCAGGATCCCATTTCTGTTGGGGAATGTTGCATGAGAAACAAAACTTTCCTACGCTTGTTGGGTAACGTAGTATTTCAAAATTTTCCTATGATCACGCAAGATCTATCTAGGAGAAGCATAGCAACAAGCGGGGAGAGTGTGTCCACGTACCCTCGTAGACCGAAAGCGGAAGCGTTTAACAACGCGGTTGATGTAGTCGAACGTCTTCGCGATCCAACCGATCCAAGCACCAAACGTATGGCACCTTCATGTTCAGCACACGTTCAACACGATGACGTCCCTCGAGATCTTGATCAAGTTAAGGACGACGGAGAGTTCCGTTAGCACAATGACGTGGCGACGGTGATGATGAGGTTACCGGCGCAGGGCTTCGCTTAAGCACTACGACGATATGACCGAGGTGTGTAACTGTGGAGGGGGGCACCGCACACGGCTAAGTAAAGACTTGGTGTGTCTTTGGGGTGCCCCCTCCCACGTATATAAAGGAGGGGGGAAGAGGAGGCCGGCCCTAGAGGGGGCGCGACAAGGGGGAGAGTCCTACTTGGACTCCCGGTCCAAGTAGGATCTGCCTCCAACTAGGAGGAGGGAAGGAGGAAGAGGGGAGAAGGAAAGAGGGGGCCGCCGCCCCCTCCTAGTCCAATTCGGACCAGCCATGGGGTGGGGGGTGGCCACCCCTTGAGGCCCTTCTCTCCTTTCCCCTAAACCCATTAAGGCCCACTAACTCTTCGGGGGGTTCTGGTAGCCTCCCGGTACTCCGGAAAATACCCGAAACACTTCGAAACTATTCCGGTGTCCGAATGTAACCTTCCAATATATCGATCTTTACCTCTCGACCATTTCGAGACTCCTCATCATGTCCGTGATCTCATCCGGGGCTTCGAACAAACTTCGGTCATCAAATCACATAACTCATAATACAAATCGTCATTGAACGTTAAGCGTGCGGACCCTACGGGTTCGAGAACTATGTAGACATGTCCGAGACACATCTCCGGTCAATAACCAAGAGCAGAAACTGGATGCTCATATTGGCTCCTACATATTCTACGAAGATCTTTATCGGTCAAACCGCATAACAACATACGTTGTTCCCTTTGTCATCGGTATGTTACTTGCCCGAGATTCGATCGTTAGTATCATCATACCTAGTTTAATCTCGTTACCGAAAAGTCTCTTTACTCGTTCCGTAATGCATCATCCCGCAACTAACTCATTAGTCACATTGCTTGCAAGGCTTATAGTGATGTGCATTACCGAGAGGGCGCAGAGATACCTCTCCGTTACACGGAGTGACAAATCCTAATCTAGATCTATGCCAACTCAACAAACACCATCGGAGACACCTGTAGAGCATCTTTATAATCACCCAGTTACGTTGTGACGTTTGATAGCACACAAGGTGTTCCTCCGGTATTCGGGAGTTGCATAATCTCATAGTCAAAGGAATATGTATAAGTCATGAAGAAAGCAATAGCAATAAAACTTAACGATCATTATGCTAAGCTAACGGATGGGTCTTGTCCATCACATCATTCTCCTAATGATGTGATCCCGTTCATCAAATGACAACACATGTCTATGGTTAGGAAACTTAACCATATTTGATTAACGAGCTAGTCAAGTAGAGGCATACTTTGTTTTGTCTATGTATTCACACATGTATCAAGTTTCCGGTTAATGCAATTCTAGCATGAATAATAAACATTTATCATGATATAAGGAAATATAAAATAACAACTTTATTATTGCCTCTAGGGCATATTTCCTTCAGTCTTCCACTTGCACTAGAGTCAATAATCTAGTTCACATCGCCATGTGATTTAACACCAATAGTTCACATCACCATATGATTAACACCCAAAGGGTTTACTAGAGTCAGCAATCTAGTTCACATCGCCATGTGATTAACACCCAAAGAGTACTAAGGTGTGATCATGTTTTGCTTGTGAGAGAAGTTTAGTCAACGGGTCTACCACATTCAGAGCCGTATGTATTTTGCAAATTTTCTATGTCTACAATGCTCTGCATGGAGCTACTCTAGCTAATTGCTCCCACTTTCAATATGTATCTAGATTGAGACTTAGAGTCATCTGGATTGATGTAAAAGCTTGCATCAACGTAACTCTTTACGACGAACTCTTTATCACCTCCATAACCAAGAAATATGTCCTTAGTCCTCTTAGGTAACTAAGGATAACTTTGACCGTTGTCCAATGGTCCACTCCTGGATTACTATCGTACCCCTTGCCAAACTCATGGCAAGGTACACAATTGGTCTGGTACACAACATAGCATACTTCATAGAACCTATGACTAATGCATAGGGAATGACTTTCATTCTCTTTCTATTTTCTGCCGTGGTCGAGCTTTTGAGTCTTACTCAAATTCACACCTTGAAACACAGGCAAGAACTCCTTCTTTGATTGTTCCATTTCAAAGTACTTCAAAATCTTGTCAAGGTATGTGCTCTGTGAAAGTCTTATTAAGCGTCTTGATCTATTTCTATAGATCTTATTGCCCAATATGTAAGCGGCTTTAGCCAGATCTTCCTTTGAAAAAATCTTTTCAAACAACCCTTTATGCTTTTCAGAAATTCTACATCATTTCCGATCAACAATATGTCATCCACATATACTTATCAGAAATGTTGTAGTGCTCCCACTAACTTTCTTGTAAATACAAGTTTCTTGCAAACTTTGCATAAACCCAAAAGCTTTGACCACCTCATCAAAGCGTATATTCCAACTCCGAGATGCTTGCTCCAGTCCATAGAAGGATCGCTGGAGCTTGCATACCTTTTAGCATCCTTAGGATCACCAAAACCTTATGGTTGTATCACATACAACCTTTCCTCATGGAAACCATCAAGGAAACTATGTTTTGACATCCATCTGCCAGATTTTGTAACTGAAATGCAGCAACTGCATGCTAACATAATTCCAACAGACTTTGGCATGGCTATGAGTGAGAAAGTCTCATCATAGTCAACTCCTTGAACTTGTCAGAAACTTCTTTGTGACAAGTAGAGCTTCACAAATGGTGACATTACCATCAGTGTCTGTCTTCTTCTTAAAGATCCATTTATTCTCAATGGCTTGCCGATCATCGGGCAAGTCCACCAAAGTCCACACTTTGTTCTCATACATGGATCCTATCTCGGATTTCATGGCTCCTAGCCATTTGTTGGAATCCGGGCCCACCATCGCTTCTCCATAGCTCGTAGGTTCACCGCTGTCTAACAACATGACCTCTAAGACAGGGTTATCGTACCAGTTAGAAGCTGTACATACCCTTGTCCACCTACAAGGTTCGACTGTAACTTGATCCGAAGCTTCATGATCATCATCATTAGCTTCCTCTTCAACTGACGTGGGTGCCACAGAAACATCTTTATATTCTACGCTACTCTCTGGTTGATGTAAAGGTTCAACAACCTCATCAAGTTTTATCTTCCTCCCACTCAATTCTTTCGAGAGAAACTCTTTCTCGAGAAAGGATCCATTCTTAGTGACAAACAAATTGCCTTCGGATATGAGATAGAAGGTATACCCAATCGTCTCTTTTGGGTATCCTATGAAGACGCATTTGTCCACTTTGGGTTCGATCATTTCTAGCGGAAGCCTTTTGACATAAGCATCGCAGCCCCAAACCTTAAGAAACGACAACTTAGGTTTCTTGCCAAACCACAGTTCATACGGTGTCGTCTCCATGGACTTAGATGGTGCCCTATTTAAGTGAATGTAGTTGTCGCTAATGCATAACCCCAAAAGGATAGTGGTAGATCATCAAGAGACATCATAGAACGCACCATATCCAATAAGGTACGATTACGACATTCGGACACACCATTACACTGTGGTGTTCCAGGTGGCGTCAACTATGAAACAATTCCACATTGTCTTAAGTGATTACCAAACTCATAACTCAGATATTCTCCCCCTCGATCGGATCGTAGGAATTTAATCTTCTTGTTATGATGATTCTCAACTTCACTCTGAAATTGCTTGAACTTTTCAAACGTTTCAGACTTATGCTTCATTAAGTAAATATACCCATATCTACTCAAGTCATCGGTGAAGGTGAGAAAAGAACGATATCCACCGCACGCGTCAACACTCATCAGACCGCACACATCAGCATGTATGATTTCCAACAAGTCACTTTGCCCCTTCCATTGTTCCAGAAAATGGGGTTTTAGTCATCTTGCCAATGAGGCATGGTTCACATGTGTAAAGTGATTCAAAATCAAGTGACTCCAAAAGTCCATCAGTATGGAGGTTCTTCATGCGCTTTACACCAATATGACCTAAGCGGCAGTGCCACAAGAAAGTGGTACTATCATTATCAACTCTACATCTTTTGGCATCAATGTTATGAACATGTTTATCACTACGATCGAGATTCAATAAACCATTCACATTGGGTGCATGACCATAGAAGGTATTATCCATGTAAATAGAATAACCATTATTCTTTGACTTAAATGAATGACTGTATTGCAATAAACACGATCTAATCATGTTCATGCTCAACGCAGACACCAAATAACATTTATCTAGGTTCAACACTAATCTCGAAGGTAGAGGGAGCGTGTGATGGTGATCACATCAACCTTGGAAACAATTCCAACACACATCATCACCTCACCCTTAGCTAGTCTCCATTTATGCCGTAGCTTTATGTTTCGAGTTACCAATGTTAGCAACTGAACCGGTATCGAATTCCCAGGTGCTACTAGGAGTACTAGTAAGGTACACATCAATAACACGTATATCAAATATACTTTTGTTGAAGTTACCAGCCTTCTTATCTACCAAGTATTTGGGGTAGTTCTACTACGAGTGACCGTTCCCCTTACAATAGAAGCACTCAGTCTCGGGTTTGGGTTCAACCTTGGGTTTCTTCACTAGAGCGGCAAATGGCTTGCCATTCATGAAGTTTCCCTTATTGCCCTTGCCCTTCTTGAAACCAGTGGTCTTGTCAACCATCAACACTTCATGCTCCTTCTTGATTTCTACCTCCGCGGCCTACCGCGAACTGCTCCAGGATCATCTCCATCCCCTGCATGTTATAGTTCATCATGAAGTTCTAGTAGCTTGGTGACAGTGTCTGGAGAACTCTGTCAATCACTATCTTATCTGGAAGATTAACTCCCACTTGATTCAAGCGATTGTAGCACCCAGACATTCTGAGCACATGCTCACTGGCTGAGCTATTCTCCTCCATTTTGTAGGCAAAGAACTTGTCAGAGGTCTCATACCTCTCAACATAGGAATGAGCCTGAAATACCAATTTCATCTCTTGGAATATCTCATATGTTTCATGGCGTTCAAAACGCCTTTGCAACCCAGATTCTAAGCCGTAAAGCATGGCGCACTAAACTATCAAGTAGTCATCGGAAGTGTCTGCCAGATGTTCACAACATCCACAGACGACGCTAGAGGGGTTGGCACACCGAGCGGTGCAACAAGGACATAAGCCTTCTGTGCAGCAGTGAAGACAATCCTCAGACTACGGACATAGTCAGCATAATTGCTTACAACATCTTTCAACTTAGTCTTTCTCTAGGAACGTATTAAAACAAGGAGCTATAGCGTGAACTATTGATCTACAACATAATTTGCAAAGACAATTTATACTATGTTCATGATAAAATGAGTTCAATTAATCATATTACCGAAGAACTCCCACTCAAATCAACATCCCTCCGGTTGTCAGAGTGTAACATGATCCAAATTCACCAACCCAAGTCCGATTATCACGTGAGATGAGGTGGTTTCAATGGTGAACATCTCCATGTTGATCATATCTACTATATGACTCATGTTCGACCTTTCGGTCTGTTGTGTTCCGAGGCCATGTCTGTACATGCTAGGCTCATCAAGTTTAACCCAAGTGTTCCGCATGTGCAAAACTGGCTTGCTCTAGTTGTATGTGAACGTAGAGTCTATCACACCCGATCGTCACATGGTGCTTCAAAACGATGAACTTTCGCAACGGTGCACACTTGGGGAGAACACAATTTTATCTTGAAAATGTAGTGAGGGATCACCTTATAATGCTACCGTCGTCCTAAGCAAAATAAGATGCACAAAAGGATTAACATCACATGCAAATCATAAGTGACATGATATGGCCATCAACTCATGCTTTTGATCTCCATCTCCGAAGCACCGACATGATCTCCATCGTCACCGGCATGACACCATGATCTCCATCATCGTGTTGCCATCGGGGTCGTCACGCCAACCATGCTTCTACTACTATTTCTACTGCTTAGCGATAAATTAAAGCATTAGATAGCGCTTAATGATTGACACGCAGGTCATACAATAATGAAAGACAATCCTATGGCTCCTGCCGGTTGCCGTATGCATCGACATGCAAGTCGATATAAACTATTACAGACATGATCATCTCATACATCAAATATATTTCATCATGTATTTGGCCATATCATATCACAACATACCCTGCAAAAACAAGTTAGACGCCCTCTAATTGTTGTTGCATGTTTTACGTGGCTGCTATGGGTATCTAGCAAGAACGAATCTTACCTAAGCAAAGCCACAATGGTGACATGCAAGTTGCTATTTAACCTTCTACAAGGACCGCCTTTGTCGAATTCGATTCAACTAAGGTGGGAGAGACAGACACCCGCCAACCATCTTATGCAACAAAGTCACATGTCTGTCGATGGAACCGATCTCATGTACGTGGACATGTAAAGTTGGTCGGGGCCGCTTCATCCCACAATACCGCCGAATCAAGAAAAGACCAAGGAAGGAAGCAATCTGAATATCAACGCCCACAAACTCCTTTGTGTTCTACTCGTGATGTCATCTACGCATACACCTAGCTCATGATGCCACTGTTGGGGAACGTTGCATGGGAAACAAAAATTTTCCTACGCTCACCAAGATTGATCTATGAGATGAACAACTATGAGAGGAGAGATTGCATCTACATACCCTTGTAGATCACTAAGCAGAAGCGTTAAGAAACACGGTTGATGTAGTTGAACGTCTTCGCGATCCAATCACGATCCGTCCACGAACTCCCGATCAAGTGCCGAACGAACGACACCTCCAAGTTTAGCACACGTGCGGCTCAGCGGCATCCTCTCTTTCTTGATCCAGCAAGAAAGAGAGAAAAGGTAGATGAGATCTGAACGAACACGATGGTGTGGTGGTGGTGGCAATGGAACTCCGGCAGGGCTTCGCCATGTGCTTACCGGTGAAACTTGAGAGGAGTTGGGAGAGGCAATGGGCAAGGGTGAAGGGTTGGCTGCCCCCATGCGCCTCCCCCATCTATATATAGGCTAGGGGGCAGGGGAGGGCGTCCGAAACCCATCTAGGGCCGGGCACAAGGTTGAAATCCCTTGAAACTTGGAGATAACATCTTATCTCTAGATTAAACCCTTTAAATTTAGAGATAAGACCTTATCTCTAGATTTAAACAACATGTGCCTTGGGGAATGGGGCGGCCAGCCTAAGTGGGCTGTAGCCCCACCCCTCGGTCCATGTGGGCCCTTCCTAGGTCGTTGGGCCCCATGGTGGAACCCCCGGAACCTTCCCGGTACAATACCGAAAAAACGAACTTTTTCCGGAGCCCAAAATATGACTTCCCATATATAAATCTTTACCTCCGGACCATTTCGGAGCTCCTCGTGATGTTCCGGATCCCATCTGGGACTCCAAACAACCTTTGAACTTTCCACTATTAATATCTCAATACTACCCTAGCGCTACCGAGCGTTAAGCGTGCGACCCTACGGGTTCGAGAATCATGTAGACATGACCGATACACCTCTACGGTCAACTACCAATAGCAGGACCTGGATACCCATATTGGTTCCTACATATTCTATGAAGATCTTATCGGTCGAACCTCGATGTCAAGGATTCAGCTAGTCCCGTATGTAGTTCTCCAGCAAGTCTCTTTACTCGTTCCGTAATACAAGATCACGTGACTAACTCATTGGTCACATTGCTTGCAAGCTTGTTGTGATGTTGTATTACCGAGTGGGCCCTGAGATACCTCTTCGTCATACGGAGTGACAAATCCCAGTCTTGATCCATGCCAACTCAACAGACACCCTCGAAGATACAAGTAGAGCACCTTTATAGTCGCCCAGTTACGTTGCAACGTTTGGTACACACAAGGTACTCCTCCGGTGTCAGTGAGTTGCATGATCTCATGGTCATAGGAACATATACTTGACATGCAGAAAACGATAGCAATAAACTTGACACAATCACATGCTACATTTATAGTTTGGGTCTTGTCCATCACATCATTCTCCTAATGATGTGATCCCGTTATCAAATGACAACTAATGTCCATGGCTCGGAAATAATAGCCATCTTTGATCAATGAGCTAGTCTAGTAGAGGCTCACTAGGGACACGTTGTTGTCTATGTATCCAGACATGTATTTGTGTTTCCGATCAATACAATTCTAGCATGGATAATAAACGATTATCATAACAGGGAAATATGATAATAAACTAATTTATTGCCTCTAGGGCATATTTCCAACAATTTCGACCGTAGGCGGTCGAACACAAGGTCATTTCCTCCGTTCTGCGGTACGTCAGGCCTCGTTTCGATCGATTGTTCCGTCCAAGCCGGTTGGCTCCCGATGAACACGACGCATTCCGTTGCCTCTCGATGAACACGACGATGCCGTTTCTCTATTCCGACCCAGCCATGTACACGAGCCCTGGCCGTATGTATGTGCGAGTAGGCGTTTGAGACCCTGCCCCATATGTAAGTACGTGGCCGTATTTACTTTCTTGCACCCTGGCTATACGTCCGTGTACACGATATTAACGGGACTGCGTGACATGCTTCGTGCGCGCCTCTACTACGACACACGCCCTTCCTTACTCGGCCATGGTTCATCGACAGACCGATCGTATGTATGTACACGTTCGCGACCAGAATGACAACACTACGTACGCTTCGACCAGGTGGGTCCCGACTGTCAGGGAGGATAAGGAGGCACTTCCTTGCGTGCGAAGATATAGCTGGTGGGTCCCAGCAGTCAGGGGGGAAACATTTTTTCGTGAAATATGGTGGCCCGTCCGGTGGGTCCCTGCTGTCAGGTGGAGGAAACATTATTTTGCGCGTAATAAGGAGGCACTTCCTTGCTGCGGCCGTGGACCCAGCTATCAGCCTCTCCATGTACAGTACTCTTTCGATGGAAGTCGTTTCTTGACCACATTGACCATGCCGCACCGAGAGCACCAAGGCGGTGGATGACGGCAAGGCCTAGGAAGGGGACGACGCGGAGCCGGGGAAGACACGTCAGTGGATGCCCACGCGGAGAGGAGTACGAGGGTTCACTAGTTTGCCTGTGGTGTAAGGCTGCCGTCGCCGCAGAATAATAGGGGGTGTGGATGAGTAGAGGGATGGCCTGGCCAGCGGTGGGAGTAGTAGGGGGCGATGAGGCCTCCGCGGCAGCACAGCTGGCCACGGGAGGCTGGAGCAGGCGGCACGACCGGCGCTGGTTTGGGCGGCTGGAGCAAGAAGACCAGAGGTTGAAGAAGCACTACGGCCGTTGGATGGACATCCTACGATCACTGGAGCTAGAATCGTTCATATTGACTAAGTTGACAAAGCCCTCCGTCCGCGTCAGTAGGCCCACAAGTCAGCCTCCAAGTACGGTGGGTCCCAGCTAGCAGGGGAGTATTCATTTTTTGTGCGTAATAAGGAGGCACTTCCTTGCGTGTGAAGATATAGCTGGTGGGTCCGAGCTGTCAGCGGGGGGAACATTTTTTCGTGAAATACAAAGGCCCTTCCGATGGGTCCCAGCAGTCAGGTGGAGGAATCATTATTTTGCGCGTAATAAGGAGGCATTTCCTTGTGTGCGGCCGTGGACCCAGCTGTCAGCCTCTCCATGTACAGTCTACTTCCGATGGATGTCGTTCGTTGACCACGTTGACCATGCCGCACAGAGAGAACTAGGGCGATGGACGACGGCGGGGCCTAGGAAGGGAACGACACAGAGCCAGGGAAGACTCGGCAGTTGTTTCAGACGCGGAGGGGAGTACGAGGGTTTACTGGTTCGTCTGCCGTCGCCGGAGAATAACAACAGGTGTGGGTGAGTAGAGTGCTACCTCTTGAGCATGCGTTGGTTTTCCCTTGAAGTGGAAAGGGTGATGCAGCAAAGTAGCGTAAGTATTTCCCTCAGTTTTTGAGAACCAAGGTATCAATCCAGTAGGAGACAACACACAAGTCACCTAGTACCTGCACAAACAATCAAGAACCTTGCAACCAACATGATAAAGGGGTTGTCAATCCCATCACGGCCACTCGCAAAAGTGAGATCTGATAAAGATTATAAGGTAAATATTTTTGGTATTTTTGTTGTATTGATTGGAAAGTAAAGATTGCAAAATAGTAAACAAGATGCAATGTAAATAAAAGAGATGCAATATAATAAGAAAGAGACCTGGGGGCCATAGGTTTCACTAGTGGCTTCTCTCAAGATAGCATGTATTACGGTGGGTGAACAAATTACTGCCGAGCAATTGATAGAAAAGCGCATAGTTATGATGATATCTAAGGCAATGATCATGAATATAGGCATCACGTCCGTGTCAAGTATACCGAAACGATTCTGCATCTACTACTATTACTCCACACATCGACCGCTATCCAGCACGCATCTAGAGTATTAAGTTCATAAGAACGGAGTAACGGATTAAGCAAGATGACATGATGTAGAGGGACAAACTCAAGAAATATGATATAAACCCCATATTTTTATCCTCGATGGCAACAATACAATACGTGCCTTGCTGCCCCTGCTGTCACTGGGAAATGACACCGCAAGATTGAACCCAAAGCTAAGCACTTCTCACATTGCAAGAAAGATCAATCTAGTAGGCCAAACTAAACCGATAATTCGAAGAGACTTGCAAAAATATCAAACTATGCATATAAGAATTCAGAGAAGAACCAAATAATATTCATAGATAATCAATTTCATAAATCCACAATTCATCGGGTCTCGGCAAACACAGCGCAAAAGAGTATTATATCGAATAGATCTCCAAGAAAATCGAGGAGAACTTTGTATTGAGAACCAAAGAGAGAGAAGAAGCCACCTAGCAAATAACTATGGACGCGAAGGTCTATGGTGAACTACTCACGCTTCATCTGAGAGGCTATGGTGTTGATGTAGAAGCCCTCCATGATCGATTCCCCCTCCGGCAGATCACCGGAAAAGGCCCCGAGATGGGATCTCACGGGTACAAAAGGTTGTGGCGGTGGAAAAGTAGTTTCGTGGCTCTCCCCGATGGTTTCAGTGTATAAGAGTATATATAGGCGAAAGAAATAGGTCGGTGGAGCTCCGTGGGGCCCACGAGGGTGGGGGTGCACCAACCCCCCTGGGCGTGCCCTCCTGCCTCGTGGCCGCCCCGCAGAGTTCCAGACTTCAACTCCAAGTCTTCTGGATTGCATTTGTTCCAAGAAAGATCCTCGCGAAGGTTTCATTCCGCTTGGATTCCATTTGGTATTCCTTTTCTGCAAAACACTGAAATAGGCAAAAAACAGAAACTGGCATTGGGCCTTCGGTTAATAGGTTAGTCCCAAAAATAATAAAAAGAGCATATTAAAGCCCATTAAACATCCAAAACAGATAATATAATAGCATGGAACAATCAAAAATTATAGATACGTTGGAGACGTATCAAGCATCCCCAAGCTTAATTCCTGCTCGTCCTCGAGTAGGTAAATGATAGAAACAGAATTTTTTATGTGGAATGCTACCTAGCATATTTATTAATGTAATTCTCTTTATTGTGGCATGAATGTTCAGATCCATAAGATTCAAAACAAAAGTTTAATATTGACATAAAAACAAGCATACTAATAAAGCAATCATGTCTTCTCAAAATAACATGGCCAAAGAAAGTTATCCCTACAAAATCATATAGTCTGGCTATGCTCTATCTTCATCACACAAAATATTTAAATCATGCACAACCCCGATGACAAGCCAAGCAATTGTTTCATACTTTTGATGTTCTCAAACTTTTTCAATCTTCACACAATACATGAGCGTGAGCCATGGACATAGCACTATAGGTGGAATAGAATGGCGGTTGTGGACAAGACAAAAAAGGAGAAGATAGTCTCACATCAACTAGGCGTATCAACGGGCTATGGAGATGCCCATCAATAGATATGAATGTGAGTGAGTAGGGATTGCCATGCAACGGATGCACAAGAGCTATAAGTGTATGAAAGCTCAACAAGAAACTAAGTGGGTGTGCATCCAACTCGCTTGCTCACGAAGACCTAGGGCAATTTGAGGCAGCAAATCATTGGAATATACAAGCCAAGTTCTATAATGAAAAATTCCCACTAGTATATGAAAGTGACAACATAGGAGACTCTCTATCATGAAGATCATGGTGCTACTTTGAAGCACAAGTGTGGTAAAAGGATAGTAGCATTGTCCCTTCTGTCTTTTTCTCTCATTTTTTTATTTGGGCCTTTCTCTCTTTTTTGGCCTCTTTTATTTTTTTATTTTTCGTCCGGAGTCTCATCCCGACTTGTGGGGGCATCATAGTCTCCATCACCCTTTCCTCACAGGGACAATGCTCTAATAATGATGATGAACACACTTTTATTTACTTACAACTCAACAATTACAACTCAATACTTAGAACAAAATATGACTCTATGTGAATGCCTCCGGTGGTGTACGAGATGTGCAATAAATCAACAGTGACATGTATGAAAGAATTATGAAGGTGGCTTTGCCAGAAATACGATGTCAACTACATGATCATGCAAAGCAATATGACAATGATGGAGCGTGTCATAATAAACGGAACGGTGGAAAGTTGCATGGCAATATATCTCGGAATGGCTATGGAAGTGCCATAATAGGTAGGTATGGTGGCTGTTTTGAGGAAGGTATGTTGTGGGTGTATGATACCGGCGAAAGGTGCGCGGTATTAGAGAGGCTAGCAATGGTGGAAGGGTGAGAGTGCGTATAATCCATGGACTCAACATTAGTCATAAAGAACTCACATACTTATTGCAAAAATCTATTAGTTATTGAAACTAAGTACTACGCGCATGCTCCTAGGGGGATAGATTGGTAGGAAAAGACCATCGCTCATCCCCGACCGCCACTCATAAGGAAGACAATCAATAAATAAATCATGCTCCGACTCCATCACATAACGGTTCACCATACGTGCATGCTACGGGAATCACAAACTTTAACACAAGTATCTCTCAAATTCACAACTACTCTACTAGCATGACTCTAATATCACCATCTTCATATCTCAAAACAATCATAAAGAATCAAACTTCTCATAGTATTCAATGCCCTTTATATGATAGTTTTTATTATACCCATCTTGGATGCCCATCATATTAGGACTAATTTTATAACCAAAGCAAATTACCATGCTGTTCTAAAATACTCTCAAAATAATGTAAGTGAAGCATGAGAGATCAATAATTTCTATAAAATAAAACCACCGCTGTGCTCTAAAAAGATACAAGTGAAGCACTAGAGCAAAATTATCTAGCTCAAAAGATATAAGTGAAGCACATAGAGTATTCTAATAAATTCTGATTCATGTGTGTCTCTCCAAAAGGTGTGTACAGCAAGGATGATTGTGGTAAATTAAAAAGCAAAGACTCAAATCATACAAGACGCTCCAAGAAAAACACATATCATGTGGTGAATAAAAATATAGCCTCAAGTAAAGTTACCAATAGATGAAGACGAAAGAGGGGATGCCATCCGGGGCATCCCCAAGCTTAGGCTTTTGGTTGTCCTTGAATTTTACCTTGGGGTGCCTTGGGCATCCCCAAGCTTAGGCTCTTGCCACTCCTTATTCCAAAATCCATCAAATCTTTACCCAAAAACTTGAAAACTTCACAACACAAAACTTAAACAGAAAATCTCATGAGCTCCGTTAGTGTAAGAAAATTAATCACCACTTTAAGGTACTGTAATGAACTCATTATTTATTTATATTGGTGTTAAACCTACTGTATTCCAACTTCTCTATGGTTCATACCCCCCGATACTACTCATAGATTCATTAAAATAAGCAAACAACACACGAAAAACAGAATCTGTCAAAAACAGAACAGTCTGTAGAAATCTGTATTAAACGCATACTTCTGGAACTCCAAAAATTCTGAAATAAATTTGTGGACGTGAGGAATTTGTCTATTAATCATCTGCACAAAGAATCAACCTAAAAGCACTCTCCAGTAAAAAATGGCAGCTATTCTCGTGAGCGCAAAAGTTTCTGTTTTTTACAGCAAGATCGCAAAGACTTCACCCAAGTCTTCCCAAAGGTTCTACTTGGCACAAACACTAATTAAAACATAAAACCACATCTAAACAGAAGCTAGATGAATTATTTATTACTAAACAGGAACAAAAAGTAAAGAACAAAAATAAAATTGGGTTGCCTCCCAACAAGCGCTATCGTTTAACGCCCCTAGCTAGGCATAAAAACAAGAATAGATCTAGGTATTGCCATAATAATGATAAGGCAAATCGTGAAAACTCCTCTCATACTCCCTACGTTCAGCAGCAAGTTTTCTTTGCGGCAGGAAAAAGTAATCAAAATGGCTAAATTTAATGGGACAAAAGTCCCCAAGATCAAGCTCGGGAGGTATTGGTTCCTCCTTTGGCCCCTCATATTGCACAACCAATTCATCATTATAAGCATTCTTTTGGCAAAAAGTCATAAGCCTTTGTTGAAGAGAAAAACCTAACCCATTGTTCTGAATAGCAAAATTATCATTGAGTTTAGAAATCCTATCAACTAGAACATCGGTAGGAACCTTTTTCCTAAGGTTTTCATTATAAGCAACATGATCTAAAGATCGTAAACGCATTATGTCTTCTTGATTAAAAAGGATTGCTTCTATGGGAGGACGACCAGCATCCACCCTATAATGCGCAAAAATTTCATTGGCCTCTTTTATTATAAATCTGAACTCATGTGCTAAAAAGATGGTAGATGCATGCTTAACAGAAGAATGCTCAATGTTTGAAAATTATAGAAAAATCCTTTGTATGCAAGGATGCATATGGATAAATTGTCTTTCAAGTTCAACTATGAGCAGAGATATAGCATCAGCAAAACTGCTAGTTCTATGAAGAATAGAACCACCCATAGTGGGTAAAGCACCAGCGCAAGTAAAGAAATCTTGAATAACTCCTTTTCCAATAATATTACCATTACCAATCCGAAACTTTTTAGTGTGTAAAATAGTAGGTTATTCATGAAGATCATCAGAAGCATCAAAGTTTCCCCCATTGTTACTACTATCCTTTTCAACGATAACCTCCCCAGTTTCAGACATGATGGCAACAACCCGCACTAAGGATAGGCACACAAGAGGCAAACGGGAAGAGACGAACGGAAGAGAGGTGAAGAAAAGGCAAAGGTTTTTGAAAATAGTTTTAGAAGTGGGGGAGAGGAAAACGAGAGGCGAATGGCAAATAATGTAATGCGAGGGAGAAGAGTTTATGATGGGTACTTAGTATGTCTTGACTTAAGGATAGATCTCCCCGGCAACGGCGCCAGAAATCCTTCTGGCTACCTCTTGAGCATGCGTTGCTTTTCCCTTGAAGAGGAAAGGGTGATGCAGCAAAGTAGCGTAAGTATTTCCCTCAGTTTTTGAGAACCAAGGTATCAATTCAGTAGGAGACAACACACAAGTCACCTAGTACCTGCACAAACAATCAAGAACCTTACAACCAACGCGATAAAGGGGTTGTCAATCCCTTCACGGCCACTCGCAAAAGTGAGATCTGATAAAGATAATAAGATAAATATTTTTGGTATTTTTGTTGTATAGATTGGAAAGTAAAGATTGCAAAATAGTAAACGAGATGCGATGTAAATAAAAGAGATGCAATGTAATAAGAAAGAGACCCGGGGGCCATAGGTTTCACAAGTGGCTTCTCTCAAGATAGCATGTATTACGGTGGGTGAACAAATTACTGCTGAGCAATTGATAGAAAAGCGCATAGTTATGATGATATCTAAGGCAATGATCATGAATATAGGCATCACGTCCGTGTCAAGTAGACCGAAACGATTCTGCATCTACTACTATTACTCCACACATCGACCGCTATCCTGCATGCATCTAGAGTATTAAGTTCATAAGAACAGAGTAACGCATTAAGCAAGATGACATGATGTAGAGGGATAAACTCAAGCAATATGATATAAACCCCATCCTTTTATCCTCGATGGCAACAATACAATACGTGCCTTGCTGCCCCTGCTGTCACTGGGAAAGGACACCGCAAGATTGAACCCAAGGCTAAGCACTTCTCCCATTGCAAGAAAGATCAATCTAGTAGGCCAAACTAAACCGATAATTCGAAGAGACTTGCAAAGATATCAAATCATGCATGTAAGAATTCAGAGAAGAACCAAATAATATTCATAGATAATCAAGTTCATAAATCCACAATTCATCGGATCTCGGCAAACACACCGCAAAAGAGTATTACATCGAATAGATCTCCAAGAACATCGAGGAGAACTTTGTATTGAGAACCAAAGAGAGAGAAGAAGCCATCTAGCTAATAACTATGGACCCGAAGGTCTGTGGTCAACTACTCACGCTTCATCGGAGAGTCTATGGTGTTGATGTAGAAGCCCTCCGTGATCGATTCCCCCTCCGGCAGATCACCGGAAAAGGCCCCAAGATGGGATCTCACGGGTACAGAAGGTTGTGGTGGTGGAAAAGTGGTTTCGTGGCTCTCCGCGATGGTTTCAGGGTATGAGAGTATATATAGGTGAAAGAAATACGTTGATGGAGCTCAGTGGGGCCCACGAGGGTGGGGGCGTGCCTACCCCCCTGGGCACGCCCTCCTGCCTCGTGGCTGCCTCGCGGAGTTCCAGACTTCAACTCCAAGTCTTCTGGATTGCGTTTGTTCCAAGAAAGATCCTCGCAAAGGTTTCATTCCGTTTGGATTCCATTTGGTATTCCTCTTCGGCACAACACTGAAATAGGCAAAAAAAACTGAAACTGGCACTGGGCCTTCGGTTAATAGGTTAGTTCCAAAAAATAATATAAAAGAGCATATTAAAGCCCATTAAACATCCAAAACAGATAATATAATAGCATGGAAGAATCAAAAATTATAGATACGTTGGAGACGTATCATAGAGGGATGGCTAGGCCAGTGATGGGAGTACGGTGGGTTGGTGAGGCCTGCGCGGCAGCACAGCCGGCCGCGGGAGGAGGGAGCAGGCAGTCCCGCTGGCGCTTGTTTGAGCGGCTAGAGCAGGAAGAGCAGAGATTGAAGAAGCTCGACGGCTGTTGGATGGACATCCAACAGTCACTCCTCTCGTGTGTTGACTAAGTTGACACGGCATTGCGTGTGCGTCAACCTTTTTTTTAGGAAATCGTACGCGTCAACCTATAGTAGGCGCACAAGTCAGCCTCAAATGTGTGGAAAACAACGTACAACCCATCTGCCATTATTTGTAATAATTTACAGCCCATTTGCTAATTCTTAAGGAATTTTTTGGAGCCCATCTTCTTTTTGTTAGCATTACAGCCCATATTGTGGCCATGGTTAAAAATTATACGATATTTTGCATATTTCGGTGCGGTCAACTATTTTTAATCGCGAAATTTCGAGTCACATTCAAACTAATTTGAAAAATAAATTCATATCAATATAAAATCCAAATAATTGTCCACGCATAAAAATCAATGGAATTTAAAATCTTGAAATGGAAAAAAAAGAAATTTGAAACTAATTGCCGTTTGATTTGTTTTAAAAATGTACAGCCCATTTCTCATTACTGATAGCCCATTTTCTCGTCTTGAAAGATTTGCAGCCCAGCAGGGCTGACAAAGCAAGTAGGCCTCGGTTGGGTATTCTGCAAAAGAACAAAAAAACTGGGCTAGCCATTTTCAGAAAGAAAAAAATACTGGGCTGGTCTTGTGGTAAACATAAAAGAAAAGGCTGGCTAGATAGGCCAGAGTGCCCCACACAGCCCAGTTGACACCCTGCAGTTTCTTCAGAGGTAGGCATTTTTATTCTGAAAACTGCCACCTTTGGATCTTGCGTCGGAACTAAAACTGCCAGGAGCGTATTAGTAGGCTAGCTAGTGATTGATAAGTAACTTGTAAACACTGAGCGAACAGAAATAAGGAACTGCTAGTAACTTGTAAACACTGAGAACACAGAAATCAAGATCATGCTGTGCACAGTAGTAAGAGCCGATCATTTCAAAATGTTCACACGAGACTCACATGCCTAGCATTGTAATATGTTCACATTAGTAGCCCAAAACCACAACCAACTAGTAACATGTTAATGCATCTCAATGATTCATAGATCATATACAAATATGTAGCTCCAAAAGCAAAGATCTAGAAAAAACATCTGTTCTTCCTACTAACATGGATGATTCTCTGGGCCAACATTCAAGAGAGAGTGAAGGACAAATTTGTTTGTGAAGTCTACAATTCCTCTTGCAAACGTAAGTGGTTTCACCAACAGCTAGAACCATGAGAATGAACCACACATGACGGAGGAACATCCACTGCAATATGATTTGGTCTTCTCTCGATCACACGGCGAGGCTATTTTCGGAATACAAACTTTAACTTCGGCAAAATGATGCCCATTGTATAATCAGACCAAAGCAATGAAGCACCTAGTGTTGGCCAATAAATAGTACAATACTACTTTTGTGCAGTCCATGAAGTGACTATCCAGTCTTTCTGTGTCTATTTTCAAATTGCACTGCATGTAGTGACTATACTATTCTTTTGTGCAATTCCACCAAAATTGTGGTCACTTTGTTTTTTTGCCAAATAGCAACGGGTAGACAACTGTCTGCACAAATATCAACCAGCTAGTAAACATATACCCCACCTTGTATTTTTAGTTTAAACACGCCTCTTCCACTTAGCATCTGTCATGTTTGCACTGGACAACTTGATACTGTCATGTTTTGCCCTGGACAATTTCGTACTGAATTGATTTTGCTGGTTCAGAGCAGAAATAGAGCGCATATTCTTCATTAGACCAAGGATACCCATGTTCCCAGTGATGGAAGAGGTGAAATCGATACAACCGAAATTGAGCATCCAATCATTGAATCATGTCCTACACCTCCAATGTAGGTCCACCGTGCCAATAAATTCACATGCAAACCACTAATATTACTATCTAATGACAGTACAAAAAGAGTAGAAAGATAGTAGCAAACCATGTACCTTCGTAATGAAAAGCTCATAGTGCCACCAATTGGATATAAAGGTTTGGAAGAAAACATGCTCCTAATGTTGAACCATTTGGACTTTTTGTGCAGTTCCACTAAAATCGAGCATCCCTGTTTGCATATATATTGAAAGTGTGATTACTATAAAAGTGGCACTAGTTGAAGCATAACTCACAAATATAAGCATTCCAATTTCTTAATGGAAAAAGGTAGCAAGACTGTTTCTAACCACCTATTTGAAGGAATAAATAAGGCAACAACGGCTGATCTCAGGAAGGCATACATAGTTTTTTCTTAAAAATTGAACCATTCCTGACCTTTCCTCTTCTTTTAAGCATATTTTGTGCAGTTCAACTAAAATAAAATGCCATCACCGCCTTGACAATTCAGTGACACTGTACAAAAATAAATGACTTAACATTACATCATGATGTCAAGTATGTAATCGACATGCATTAGAGACAAACATACAGACCTCCTCCGATAGCATAATGAACATTAGTTTTAACAAAGGTGTGACTAGCTTTACCGGGATAATTTGAGTGAACTCTACACCCTCTGTTCCTTAATATAAGACGTTTTCGTAGTTCAATTTAAAGTACCCAAATGTATAGTATTTAGAAAAACAGGTAGTAGTTTTCTTGAGCACATATCTAGGAAAGCTTGCCACACTTTATATATGTGTTGGGGATCATTGCAGAAATTAAAAATTTTCTACGCATCACCAAGATCAATCTATGGAGTAACTAGCAACGAGAGAGAGGAGAGTGCATCTTCATACGGTTGAAGATCGCGAGACGGCAGCGTTGCAAGAACGCGGATGAGGGAGTCGTACTCGTAGCGATTCAGATCGCGGTAGATTTCGATCCTAGCGCCGAACAACGGCACCTCCGCGTTCAACACACGTGCAGCCCGGTGACGTCTCCCGCACCTTGATCCAGCAAGGAGGAGGGAGTGGTTGAGGAAGAGGGCTCCAACAGCAGCACGACGGCGTGGTGGTGATGGAGTGGCAGTTCTCCGGCAGGGCTTCGCCAAGCTCACGCAGAGGAGGAGAGGTGTTGGGGAGGGGAGGGGCTGCGCCTTGGATGTTGTGCTGCAGCCCTCCCCTCACCCCTCTATTTATAGGGAGAAGGGGGAAGGGGGCCGGCCCCTCTAGATGAGATCTAGAGGGGGGCGGCGGCCAAGGGGGAGGGGGCTTGCCCCCCAAGCAAGGGGGCGCCCCCTTTAGGGTTCCCCCAACCCTAGGCGCATGGGCCCAAGGGGGGTTGGCGCCCAACCCACTTAGGGGCTGGTTCCCTTCCACCTACAGCCCATAAGGCCCTCCGGGGCAGGTGGACCCTCCCGTTGGACCCCCGGAACTCCTCCGGTGGTCCCGGTACAATACCGGTATACCCCCGAATATTTCCGGTGACCGTATGATGACTTCCCATATATAAATCTTCACCTCCGGACCATTCCGGAACTCCTCATGACGTCCAGGATCTCATCCGGGACTCTGAACAACATTCGGTAATCACATACAAATCTTCCTTATAACCCTAGCGTCATCGAACCTTAAGTGTGTAGACCCTACGGGTTCGGGAATCATGCAGACATGACCGAGACAGCTCTCTAGCCAATAACCAACAGCGGGATCTGGATACCCATGTTGGCTCCCACATGTTCCACGATGATCTCATCGGATGAACCACGATGTCGAGGATTCAAGCAATCCCGTATACAATTCCCTTTGTCAATCGGTACGTTACTTGCCCGAGATTCGATCGTCGGTATCCCAATACCTCGTTCAATCTCGTTACCGGCAAGTCACTTTACTCGTTCCGTAATGCATGATCCCGTGACTAACTACTTAGTCACATTGAGCTCACTATGATGATGCATTACCGAGTGGGCCCAGAGATACCTCTCCATCATATGGAGTGACAAATACCAGTCTCGATCCGTGCCAACCCAACAAACACTTTCAGAGATACCTGTAGTGCACCTTTATAGCCACCCAGTTACGTTGTGACGTTTGGTACACCCAAAGCATTCCTTTGGCATCCGGGAGTTGCACGATCTCATGGTCTAAGGAAATGATACTTGACATTAGAAAAGCTTTAGCAAACGAACTACACGATCTAGTGCTATGCTTAGGATTGGGTCTTGTCCATCACATCATTCTCCTAATGATGTGATCCCGCTATCAATGACATCCAATGTCCATGGTCAGGAAACCGTAACCATCTATTGATCAACGAGCTAATCAACTAGAGGCTCAGTAGGGACATGTTTTGGTCTATGTGTTCACACATGTATTACGATTTCCGGATAACACAATTATAGCATGAACAATAGACAATTATCATGAACAAGGAAATATAATAATAACCATTTTATTATTGCTTCTAGGGCATATTTCCAACAGTCTCCCACTTGCACTAGAGTCAATAATCTAGTTAGATTGTGATGAATCGTACACCCAAAGAGTTCTGGTGTTGATCATGTTTCGCTCGTGGAAGAGTTTTAGTCAACGGATCTGCGACATTCAAATCCGTATGCACTTTACAAATATCTATGTCTCCATTTTGAACATTTTCATGAATGGAGTTGAAGCGACGCTTGATGTGCCTGGTCTTCTTGTGAAACCTGGGCTCCTTGGCAAGGGCAATAGCTCCAGTGTTGTCACAGAAGAGAGTCATCGGCCCCAATGCATTGGGAATAACTCCTAGGTCAGCAATGAACTCCTTCATCCAGATTGCTTCATGTGCTGCCTCCGAGGCTGCCATGTACTGTGCTTCACATGTAGATCCCGCCACGATGCTTTGCTTGCAACTGCACCAGCTGACTGCCCCACCATTCAAAATATACACGTATCCGGTTTGTGACTTAGAGTCATCCAGATCTGTGTCGAAGCTAGCATCGACGTAACCCTTTACGACGAGCTGTTCGTCACCTCCATAAACTAGAAACATATCCTTAGTCCTTTTCAGGTACTTCAGGATGTTCTTGACCGCTGTCCAGTGTTCCATGCCGGGATTACTTTGGTACCTTCCTACCAAACTTACGGCAAGGTTTACATCAGGTCTGGTACACAGCATGGCATACATAATAGACCCTATGGCCGAGGCATAGGGGATGACACTCATCTTTTCTCTATCTTCTGCCGTGGTCGGGCATTGAGCCGCGTTCAATCTCACACCTTGCAATACAGGCAAGAACCCCTTCTTGGACTGATCCATATTGAACTTCTTCAATATCTTGTCAAGGTATGTGCTTTGTGAAAGACCTATGAGGCATCTCGATCTATCTCTATAGATCTTGATGCCTAATATGTAAGCAGCTTCTCCAAGGTCCTTCATTGAAAAACACTTATTCAAGTAGGCCTTTATGCTTTCCAAGAATTCTATATCATTTCCCATCAATAGTATGTCATCCACATATAATATGAGAAATGCTACATAGCTCCCACTCACTTTCTTGTAAACACAGGCTTCTCCATAAGTCTGTGTAAACCCAAACGCTTTGATCATCTCATCAAAGCGAATGTTCCAACTCCGAGATGCCTGCACCAGCCCATAGATTGAGCGCTGGAGCTTGCATACCTTGTCAGCATTCTTAGGATCGACAAAACCTTCCGGCTGCATCATATACAATTCTTCCTTAAGGAAGCCGTTAAGGAATGCCGTTTTGACGTCCATTTGCCATATTTCATAATCGTAGAATGCGGCAATTGCTAACATGATCCGGACGGATGTAACATCCCAAATTTTCAATTTGGAATGTTATACATAGATCATCATTGCATATCATGTTTTATTGCATTTTGACAAATCCTCGATAAATCCTAAGCAACTCAAGGACCCTCGGAGAGAGTTGGGGATTTTCTCAAATTTTCTTATTTGATTTTTCAAACGAGGATTGAGATTTTAATTATTTTTCTCTCCGGAAAAATATTTCATCTTTAAATAAACGAGAGGAGAAAATATGACTTCTCCGAAGACATTGAAATACTGGAGGAAAAATGTTAAAAACATTATTTGGAATTTATTGGATTTTATTTGCAATTTTTATTGCATTTAAAAATATGCATGTTTTCAAAATATTTATTTTTGATTTAAAAAATGTTCACCCTATTCTAGATTTTCTAACAAGACGGGGAAAATTTATTTCATATTTTTATGATTTTTATTTATTTTTCTACGCAATATTTTCCGCGGAACATATTTAAAAAAAAATACCGCGCCGCGCCGGCTGGGCCGAGCCCAACCGAGCCCGCCCGCGCTCTCCTCCTTGCCCACGTCGCCGCCGGAGTCCGGCCACGCCACGGAGCCTGCCGCCGCCTCGGTGCCCCCTCCCCCAAGCCTCTAGCCCCCCCTCCATATATACCCCGCCCCCCCTCCGTTTTTCGCCACACCGCCGCCGTAGGAGCCGCCGCCTTTGCCTCGCCGCCCGCTCGCCGGAGCCGCCCGCCCCTCGCCCGCCGGAGCCGCCCCCGAGCCCCGCACCCCCGCCGCCCTCGCGCCGAGCCCGCACCCCGCCGGAGCCCCTCGCCGGAGCGAGCCCGACGAGGTACTGCCCGTTCGTGTTGACCGGTTTTTGAAAAAAAAACCTTTTGTTTAAAAAAAACCTAGATCGGTTTTTTTTCGGTTTTCTTATTTCGCGAGCGTTCACCGAACCGTTCGTTTTAACGAACGCGTTCGTCGGTTTTTCTCTGTTAACGAACGTCCGTTCTTTAACCGTTCGTCCGTTTTTCTTTTCGTCGGATTTTCCCGTTATTTTCTCAGATTCGATTTCTGATCGAAACTTCGAATCTGTTTAACTTTTCGCTCGTTTATCGGAATCAGGTGATTCAAGCGCCTAGAGTTTCGTCTCGAAATTCTCTTTCCGTTTAATCTACTCAAACAAGTTTTTGCTACAGTAAAATTTGACCTAGATCCAGATTAGCAAACGAAGTTTCTTTCTTTCGCCGTTTGACTTTCGTTGCTTCTTTCGAGTTGATTCTTTTTGCAAACCGGAGTTCTTAAGTTGAACTTTCTGGTTGGATCTTTCTTTTGAGTTTTACCTGTGCATTAGATGAGTACTGATTGTATGCTTGTTTGTTTGCGATAGAGTACCCGGAGTGTGCCGCTTGTTACTTCGACTCGCTAGGTTTTGCGGATCATCAGCAAGGCAAGTAACACTTTGATCATACCCCGTTCATACCCAGTTTTATTGCATTAGATCTATTTCCTCAAACACATTGCATGATTAGGATCTAATTAAATTGTGGGTATTGGGAAGTAGTTGAGGTAGTACCTATTACCTGTTTCATATATCAAACCCTCGGGAGTTACTTCTACGTTGCTTTTATTATTGCCATGCTATGCTCGTAGACGTGGATTGGGTTTGAGAGATATTCATGACAGATGTGAGTGTTTAATAATGGTTTAACTTAAGGTGGCAACTAAAACTCACATCTGGGTGGATTGAGACACCTGGAGAACCCAGTGTTGTCTGTATGTATAAGGTCCGCCACCCAGGCTCAAAGGGATCATAAGATTGTTCATGCTAGAAACTTCCGTGTGCAGCCGCAAGCTATTATGGGCTCTAGCATAGCTGAGTAGGTTACAGGATCTCTTGAAGAGGTGGACTAGCAGATGTAGGGGAAAGTAGGTGTACCGGTCCATCCAGAGTAAAGAGTGACTGTTTCTGAAAGACTGTGTCTCGGTCATCCGTTTCTCAAACATCATGTAGTGCGAGAATCAAGCGGAGGCGATCGAGTCTTGTGGGAAAAGTGCACAAACCTCTGCAGAGTGTACAAACTGATCATGATTAGCCGTGTCCCCGGTTATGGACAACTTGAGTATCTAGTACCTGGATTATCATTTGAATCTCATCACCGTGATACTTATAATTAATTTTGTTGGGTTAATGATGTTACTTAATTGGGATTGAGTTGGAGGTACCTTCTCAATGTTTCAACCACCATGATAGTTAAATAAAATTTATTCCTTTGTAGTAGGATAAAATTGGCTTTTCGCAAAAACTGTAACCATAGAGCTTTCCACCAGCCATATATGCATATAGTATAGCATTATCATTGTTCATTGCTCTCTATGTGTTGCTTTGCCAGCATATTCTATGTGCTGACCCGTTTCGGGCTGCAACGTTTCATGTTGCAGACTTTTCAGACGACGAGTAAGGTGCCTTAGGTCGTGGTCTTATACTCAGTGATGCCGCTGGAGTTGATGGACTCACTTATCTTCCAAGTCTTCCGCTGTTATCGTTGTTAGATGGCCTTAAGCCATGTTTATTATACTTAATCTCTTCAGAGATATTCGATGTAATAAGTGTGTGATTGCTACTCTGTTATAAATCCTCCATTTGTACTGTGCGTGTCAGCATTACTGATCCAGGGATGACACTGGTGCACAGCAGCACAGGCCATTTGAGGTCTGGTCGCTACAAAGTTGGTATCAGAGCACACGCTGACTATAGGACACGACCACTAAGCTTAAGCCCTAGAAAAACTTCTCTCTTCTCATTTCTGACCCCTCTCCACTTTCTACTCTTTTAGGAATGGCGAATGCAAGGAGCAAGTTCATGCAACCGGATGAAGACACGCCTTTTGGACGACATTTGAAGGAAGTCACCAAGTACTTGAACATAGGAATACCAAGCGTCACCGGAACCTACAACGCTACATTACCTGAAGAGGAGAGCTGGAAGATTCAAGTTATCATTCCAGGAAGGACGTTTGCGCCAATTACGGAACCCATAAGATTGGTTTTTGAAGCACCAACTTGGAGCTTAGGGAAGAGCATGGCCGCACACATCGCCATGGGACGCATTGGAGAAGTCTATCACCAGGAGATTAAGGATACAATTTATCAAATTTGTGGACGTCGAGACGCACAATGGGAGATGATCAAGACCAAGAAGGATGGATCAATTGCAGCTTTCATCCAGGAGCAGAACCAACATATTCGTCGCCAGGAGAACCAGATATGCACGGACAAGGAAGAACTGAAGAAGGCATTCACGAAGATCAAGGAACTCCAAGAAGAACTCAAGACTACACGCGAAGATTATCTGGAGGAAATCAACGCACTAGTCGGGAAGATTGACGACTTGGAGAATAAGATTGGATCATTCGTGGGAAATCCAGTGCCAAAAGCAGAAGTCGACGAATGCACTTGTCCGGATAACTACATCATCATCGACGACACCGACTCGGAACCAAGTGAAGAGGAATGGATTGATGAAGCTGGAGCAGATATCATGGAGTCTTCAACGGATCAGAATTTTTAGTAGACTACCATATCAGTAGTAGTTTTCCCCCATTTAGTAGTATAGTTCAAGCACTTTGTAACGCTAGTTAGATCGATTGTTTTGCCTTGTTTGGATTGATTGAGTGATATTGATTGAATTTGTCTCATGAGCATATGGGTAGTGTTTTCTCTCTAGACCTCATTCTATTCTTAATTCTCATCTTTTCTAAACCTATCAGATGCCTCCGAGACGCGACACCGGATTTGTTTTCCCGCCAGAGATCACCCAGTTGATTCAGCAACAGAATGCCTTGATGCAAGTGTTAGTTCAGAACCAAGGCAACAACAACAACAACAACCCACCGCCACCACCACCTGTTGATCACTTAGCCCGTTTCTTAAGGCTAAACCCGCCGGTGTTTTCCAGTAGCACCGAGCCGATTGTTGCAGATGATTGGCTCCGCAAAGTTGGAAGGGAGTTGACCACTGCAGGATGCACAGATGCGGAAAGAGTGCGTTTTGCCGCACATCAGCTTGATGGACCCGCAGCATCATGGTGGGAGAATTATACAGCCACGCACCCTATTGACACTGTCACATGGGACCAGTTTCAGCAAGCTTTCCGTACAGCTCATGTTTCAGCAGGAGCTATGGCTATGAAGAAGCGTGAGTTTCGCAACCTACGCCAAGGAGGACGCACCGTAGGCCAGTATGTGGAAGATTTCAGTAAGTTAGCACGTTATGCACCAGATGACGTTGCTACGGATGCTGCCAAGCAGGAGAAGTTTCTGGAAGGATTGAATGATGAGCTGAGTATGCAGTTGATGGTAGCAACTTTCAACAACTACCAGGAGCTGGTAGACAGAGCTCTCATGATTGAAGGGAAGCAACAGCAGATTGAAAACCGCAAGAGGAAGTATGGACAAGGGAAGTATAATTCTGGAGCCCAGCAGAAGCCACGATTTACCCCGAAGCCGGGAGGACAGTTTCAGCATACCCATGGAGGAGGTAGTTCGCACAACCATAATGGCTCCAAGAATGGTAATGGGAATGGAGGAGGAAACGGACAGAACCGCACCAACCCATCTACCCCAACCAAGAGAGATCTAAGTCACATTACTTGTTTCAAGTGCCAAAAGACGGGACATTATGCTACTGATTGTCCTGAAGCCCAAAATGGAAATGGCAATGGAAGCTCTGGGAAGAAGCCGAACCCGTTCAACA
Organism: Triticum aestivum; assembly: GCF_018294505.1. NCBI lineage: Eukaryota > Viridiplantae > Streptophyta > Magnoliopsida > Poales > Poaceae > Triticum > Triticum aestivum. Next base: position 391,899,954 of record NC_057811.1, read on the forward strand.
AAGGACATGTGAACCACGTGAGCGTGGAGGAGGTTGAAGCTCAGCCTGATGCAGTAATAGGTAAGTTTTTGGTTAAGTCATTTACTGCAACTGTTCTTTTCGATACTGGTGCATCGCATTCATACATATCAAGGGGATTCGTAAACAAGTTTAAGATGTCCACCCAAGTTCTCAAAAGCCCCATGTTAGTAACCTCGCCCGGAGCAGAGTATATGGCCACCCAAGGATGTTTTAAGATACCGTTGGCCATTGGTAGGCATGTTTTCCCCTCAGACCTCATTGTTTTGGAATCGCAAGGTTTGGATGTGATTTTGGGAATGGATTGGCTATCGTTGTATGGAGGAAACATCGATTGTGCCAACAAGACTATTTTGCTTACCACCCCGGAAGGAAAAAGGATCAAGTATGTATCCCGGCATATGCCGAAGAGGACTCAAGTGAATTCCTTATCAGGAGTTGTACAGGAGGAAGTACGAGTGGTGAAGGACTATCCGGATGTATTTCCAGAAGAGCTGCCAGGCATGCCACCAGATAGAGACATTGAGTTTTTGATTGAACTTTTGCCAGGCACAGGGCCAATATCTAAGAGACCGTACAGGATGCCCGCAAAGGATTTGGAGGAAATTAAGAAGCAGATCAAGGAGTTACTGGATAAAGGCTATATTCGCCCAAGTTCGTCACCTTGGGGATCACCAGTACTTCTAGTAGAGAAGAAAGATGGATCACTAAGGATGGTTGTTGATTACCGAGGATTGAATGAAGTGACCATCAAAAACAAGTACCCACTGCCGATGATCAATGATTTGTTTGACCGCCTGCAAGGAGCTAAAGTATTTTCCAAGATCGATCTACGATCAGGATACCATCAGTTAAAGATTCGAGAGCAGGATATACCCAAGACGGCATTTACCACCAGATATGGACTGTATGAGTATACCGTTATGTCATTTGGACTGACTAACGCACCGGCCTATTTCATGAACCTGATGAACAAAGTGTTTATGGAGTTTTTGGATAAGTTCGTCGTGGTGTTCATTGATGATATTTTAATCTTTTCCAAGGATGAAGAAGAGCATGAGGAGCATTTACGATTGGTACTTGAGAAGCTCAGAGAACATCAGTTATATGCCAAGTTCAGCAAATGTGAGTTTTGGTTGAAGGAAGTTGGATTCCTTGGACATGTTATTTCTGGAGAAGGAATAGCAGTAGACCCTGCCAAGGTTGACACAGTGACAAGTTGGGAATCACCCACGACAGTTGGAGAAATCCGGAGTTTTCTTGGACTTGCAGGATACTACCGGAGATTTATCGAGAATTTCTCAAGGATTGCTAAGCCCATGACAGAGCTATTGAAGAAGGACACCAAATTTAATTGGACTGAGGAATGTGAAGCTAGTTTCCAGGAGTTAAAGAAACGATTGGTTACATCACCAGTGTTGATACTGCCAGATCAACGCAAGGACTATGAAGTTTATTGCGACGCTTCTCGTCGAGGACTTGGAGCAGTGCTTATGCAGGAAGGAAGAGTTGTTTCGTATGCTTCACGACAACTTAAACCCCATGAGAAGAATTATGCTACGCATGATTTGGAATTAGCAGCCGTGGTGCATGCATTGAAGACATGGAGACATTTTCTCATCGGAAACCATTGTGAGGTGTACACGGATCACAAGAGTTTGAAGTACATTTTCACGCGGAAGGAGTTAAATCTCAGACAGAGAAGATGGTTGGAGCTCATCAAAGACTATGATATGAGATTGCATTATCACCCTGGAAAGGCTAACGTAGTAGCAGACGCGTTGAGCCGCAAGAGTCATATCAGCACCATCAAGACAGGAGAGTTACCTCAGGAGTTAGCCGAGGACATACGTGAGCTATGTTTGGAGATAGTCCCAAGAGGCTATTTAGCGACATTGGAGATTCAGTCTACCTTGATGGAAAAGATCAGAGAAGCTCAGAAGACAGACAAGGAGATTGAAGAGATAAAGGAGAAGATGAGCAAAGGAAAAGCTAAGGGATTTCGTGAGGATGAGCACGATACCTTATGGTTCGAGGACCGCGTATATGTGCCAAATGATCCGGAGATCAGGAAGTTGATTTTGCAAGAAGCCCATGATTCACCGTACTCGATTCACCCAGGAAATACCAAGATGTATTTGGATTTGAAGAATACTTTCTGGTGGACCGGAATGAAGAAGGATATTGCGGAGTATGTAGCAGTTTGTGATGTATGTCAGAGAGTAAAGGCAGAGCATCAGAAGCCAGCAGGATTGCTGCAGCCATTGCCGATACCCGAATGGAAGTGGGATAAAATAGGCATGGATTTTATCACAGGATTACCCAGGACCCGTTCAGGCTATGACTCGATATGGGTTGTAGTCGATCGTTTGACGAAAGTGGCTCATTTCATTCCAGTGAAGACCACTTACACCAGTGCTAAGTTGGCGAAGATATACATGACCAGGATAGTATGTTTGCATGGAGTTCCGAGGACCATTGTATCAGACAGAGGAACCCAATTTACCTCGAAGTTTTGGAAGCAGTTACATGAAACATTGGGAACCAGGCTGGAATTTAGTACAGCATTTCACCCACAGACAGATGGACAGACCGAGAGAGTCAACCAGATTTTGGAGGACATGTTGAGAGCATGTGCGCTAGATTATGGATCAAGTTGGGACGACAATTTGCCATATGCGGAGTTTTCTTATAACAACAGTTATCAAACCAGTTTGAAGATGGCCCCTTTCGAAGCTTTGTACGGAAGGAGGTGTAGAACACCGTTGTTATGGGACGAAGTTGGAGACCGTCAGTTGTTTGGACCAGATTTGATTAAGGAGTCTGAACAGAAAGTGAAGTTGATTCGTGATAGGCTCAAGGTAGCCCAATCCAGGCAGAAGAGTTATGCTGATTCTAAACGCAAGGAGACAATTCACGAAATCGGAGACAGAGTGTATCTTCGAGTATCACCACTTCGAGGAGTGAAGCGCTTTGGAGTTAAGGGAAAGTTAGCACCTCGTTTTATTGGACCATACAGAGTGTTGGAACGTATGGGAGAAGTTGCCTACAAGCTGGAATTGCCCGAAGGATTGTCTGAAGTACATGATGTATTTCACGTTTCGCAGTTGAAGAAGTGCCACGCAGAGATGGCTGAAATACCGCTGAGAGATACTGTGCCACTGGAAGCGATTCAGTTGGAAAGTGATTTGACCTATGAGGAGAAGCCAGTTAAGATTCTCGAGTATGCCAGCCGAGTTACCCGCAGCAAGGTTATCAAGTTTTGCAAAGTTCAGTGGAGTCACCACACCGAAGATGAGGCCACCTGGGAGCGAGAGGAAGATCTACGGAAAAACCACTCCCACCTGTTTTCTAGCCAACCCGAATCTCGAGGGCGAGATTCATCTTAAGGGGGGTAGGTTTGTAACATCCCAAATTTTCAATTTGGAATGTTATACATAGATCATCATTGCATATCATGTTTTATTGCATTTTGACAAATCCTCGATAAATCCTAAGCAACTCAAGGACCCTCGGAGAGAGTTGGGGATTTTCTCAAATTTTCTTATTTGATTTTTCAAACGAGGATTGGGATTTTAATTATTTTTCTCTCCGGAAAAATATTTCATCTTTAAATAAACGAGAGGAGAAAATATGACTTCTCCAAAGACATTGAAATACTGGAGGAAAAATGTTAAAAACATTATTTGGAATTTATTGGATTTTATTTGCAATTTTTATTGCATTTAAAAATATGCATGTTTTCAAAATATTTATTTTTGATTTTAAAAATGTTCACCCTATTCTAGATTTTCTAACTAGACGGGGAAAATTTATTTCATATTTTTCTGATTTTTATTTATTTTTCTACGCAATATTTTCCGCGGAACATATTTAAAAAAAAATACCGCGCCGCGCCGGCTGGGCCGAGCCCAACCGAGCCCGCCCGCGCTCTCCTTCTTCCCCACGTCGCCGCCGGAGTCCGGCCACGCCACGGAGCCCGTCGCCGCCTCGGTGCCCCCTTCCCCAAGCCTCTAGCCCCCCTCCATATATACCCCGCCCCCCTCCGTTTTTCGCCACACCGCCGCTGTAGGAGCCGCCGCCGCCACCGCCGCATCCCGCGCCCGCCGCCGCCGCCTTTGCCTCGCCGCCCGCCCGCCGGAGCCGCCCGCCCCTCGCCCGCCGGAGCCGCCCTCGCGCCGAGCCCGCACCCCGCCGGAGCCCCTTGCCGGAGCGAGCCCGACGAGGTACTGCCCGTTCGTGTTGACCGGTTTTTGAAAAAAAAACCTTTTGTTTAAAAAAAACCTAGATCGGTTTTTTTCGGTTTTCTTATTTCGCGAGCGTTCACCGAACCGTTCGTTTTAACGAACGCGTTCGTCGGTTTTTCTCTGTTAACGAACGTCCGTTCTTTAACCGTTCGTCCGTTTTTCTTTTCGTCGGATTTTTCCCGTTATTTTCTCAGATTCGATTTCTGATCGAAACTTCGAATCTGTTTAACTTTTCGCTCGTTTATCAGAATCAGGTGATTCAAGCGCCTAGAGTTTCGTCTCGAAATTCTCTTTCCGTTTAATCTACTCAAACAAGTTTTTGCTACAGTAAAATTTGACCTAGATCCAGATTAGCAAACGAAGTTTCTTTCTTTCGCCGTTTGACTTTCGTTGCTTCTTTCGAGTTGATTCTTTTTGCAAACCGGAGTTCTTAAGTTGAACTTTCTGGTTGGATCTTTCTTTTGAGTTTTACCTGTGCATTAGATGAGTACTGATTGTATGCTTGTTTGTTTGCGATAGAGTACCCGGAGTGTGCCGCTTGTTACTTCGACTCGCTAGGTTTTGCGGATCATCAGCAAGGCAAGTAACACTTTGATCATACCCCGTTCATACCCAGTTTTATTGCATTAGATCTATTTCCTCAAACACATTGCATGAATAGGATCTAATCAAATTGTGGGTATTGGGAAGTAGTTGAGGTAGTACCTATTACCTGTTTCATATATCAAACCCTCGGGAGTTACTTCTACGTTGCTTTTATTATTGCCATGCTATGCTCGTAGACGTGGATTGGGTTTGAGAGATATTCATGACAGATGTGAGTGTTTAATAATGGTTTAACTTAAGGTGGCAACTAAAACTCACATCTGGGTGGATTGAGACACCTGGAGAACCCAGTGTTGTCTGTATGTATAAGGTCCGCCACCCAGGCTCAAAGGGATCATAAGATTGTTCATGCTAGAAACTTCCGTGTGCAGCCGCAAGCTATTATGGGCTCTAGCATAGCTGAGTAGGTTACAGGATCTCTTGAAGAGGTGGACTAGCAGATGTAGGGGAAAGTAGGTGTACCGGTCCATCCAGAGTAGAGAGTGACTGTTTCTGAAAGACTGTGTCTCGGTCATCCGTTTCTCAAACATCATGTAGTGCGAGAATCAAGCGGAGGCGATCGAGTCTTGTGGGAAAAGTGCACAAACCTCTGCAGAGTGTACAAACTGATCATGATTAGCCGTGTCCCCGGTTATGGACAACTTGAGTATCTAGTACCTGGATTATCATTTGAATCTCATCACCGTGATACTTATAATTAATTTTGTTGGGTTAATGATGTTACTTAATTGGGATTGAGTTGGAGGTACCTTCTCAATGTTTCAACCACCATGATAGTTAAATAAAATTTATTCCTTTGTAGTAGGATAAAATTGGCTTTTCGCAAAACTGTAACCATAGAGCTTTCCACCAGCCATATATGCATATAGTATAGCATTATCATTGTTCATTGCTCTCTATGTGTTGCTTTGCCAGCATATTCTATGTGCTGACCCGTTTCGGGCTGCAACGTTTCATGTTGCAGACTTTTCAGACGACGAGTAAGGTGCCTTAGGTCGTGGTCTTATACTCAGTGATGCCGCTGGAGTTTATGGACTCACTTATCTTCCAAGTCTTCCGCTGTTATCGTTATTAGATGGCCTTAAGCCATGTTTATTATACTTAATCTCTTCAGAGATATTCGATGTAATAAGTGTGTGATTGCTACTCTGTTATAAATCCTCCATTTGTACTGTGCGTGTCAGCATTACTGATCCAGGGATGACACTGGTGCACAGCAGCACAGGCCATTTGAGGTCTGGTCGCTACAACGGACTTCAGCTTTGCTACGGGTGAGAAGGTCTCATCGTAGTCAACTCCTTGAACTTGTCGATAACCCTTAGCGACAAGTCGAGCTTTATAGATGGTAACATTTCCATCCGCGTCCGTCTTCTTCTTAAAGATCCGTTTATTTTCTATCGCTCGCCGATCATCGGGCAAGTCTGTCAAAGTCCATACTTTGTTTTCATACATGGATCCTATCTCAGATTGCATGGCTTCAAGCCATTTGTTGGAATCTGGGCCCGCCATTGCTTCTTCATAGTTCGAAGGTTCACCGTTGTCCAACAACATGATTTCCAGGAGAGGGTTGCCGTACCACTCTGGTGCGGTGTAACGCCCACGATGCGGCTATATCTCCCACGTGTCGAGGCACGACTTAGAGGCATAACCGCATTGTGGTTTTGTCGCAAGAAGGGTCATCTTCACACAATCCCATGTAATGAACAAGAAAGGGATAACGAGAGTTGGCTTACAATCGCCACTTCACACAATGCATAAATATAATTCATACATCATCCAAAATCCACACATAGACTGACTACGGTCAAGATCCAAATGAAAATAAGATAACCCCAAATGCTAGATCCCCGATCGTCCCAACTGGGCCCCACTACTGATCATCAGGAAAAGAAACTTAGTAACGACCACGTTCCTCGTCGAACTCCCACTTGAGCTCGGTTGCGTCATCTGCACTGGCATCGTCGGCACCTGCAACTGTTTTGGTAGAATCTGTGAGTCACGAGGACTCAGCAATCTCACACCCGCGAGAACAAGACTATTTAAGCTTATAGGAAAGGATGGTGTAATGAGGTGGAGCTGCCGCAGGCACTAAACATATATGGTGGCTAACAAATGCAAATGAGAGCGAGAAGAGAAGCAACGCAACGGTCGCGAAGCTAGAAATGATCAAGAAGTGATCCTGAAAACTACTTACGTTCTTGCATAACTCAAACCGTGTTCACTTCCCGGACTCCGCCGAGAAGAGACCATCACGTCTACACACACGATTGATGTATTTTAATTAAGTCAAGTGGCAAGTTCTCTACAACCGGACATTAACAAATTCCCATCTGCCTCATAACCGCGGTCACGACTTTCGAAAGATAATACCCGACAGGGGTGTCCCAACTTAGCCCATTACAAGCTCTCACTGTCAACGAAGGATAAACCTTCTCCCGGAAAGACCTGATCAGTCTCGGAATCCCAGTTTACAAGACATTTCGACAATGGTAAAACAATACCAGCAAAGCCGCCCGAATGTGCCAACAAATCCTGATAGGAGTTGCACATATCTCGTTCTCAGGGCACACCGGATAAGCGAAGCGTACAGGTACCAACATAACCCAAGTTGCCAAGGGACGGTCCCGCATGGTGCTCTAGTTTGGACCAGTACTCAGAGGAACACTGGCCCGGGGGTTTAAATAAGGATGACCCTCGGGCTCGTGAAAACCCGGGGGAAAAAGGCTTAGGTGGCAAATGGTAAAACCAAAGTTGGGCCTTGCTGGAGGAGTTTTATTCAAGGCAAACTGTCAAGGGGGTCCCATAAATCACCCAACCGCGTAAGGAACGCAAACTCAAGGAACATAATCCCGGTATGACGGAAACTAGGGCGGCAAGAGTGGAACAAATCACCAGGCATAAGGCCGAGCCTTCCACCCTTTACCAAATATATAGATGCATTAATTAAATAAGAGATATTTTGATATTCCAAAATATCCATGTTCCAACATGGAACCAACTTCAACTTCACCTGCAACTAGCAACGTTATAAGAAGGGCTGAGCAAAAGCGGTAACTTAGCCAAACAACGGTTTGCTAGGAAAGGATGGTTAGAGGTTTGACATGGCAATATGGGAGGCATGATATAGCAAGTGGTAGGTGGTGCAACATGGCAATAGAACGAACAACTAGCAAAGCAAAGATAGAAGTGATTTCGAGGGTATGGTCATCTTGCCTGCAAGGTACTCAGAGTTGTCGAAAGCTTGATCCTCGTAAGCATACGCAACAGGTTCCTCGTTCACGAACTCATCTCCTGGCTCTACCGAAAACAAGAACACAAGCAACGGAACCACAATCAATCACGGGAAATGCACAAGCAACATGATGCCAAACATGTATGATATGCGAGATGTGGTATGCGATGCATATGCGTGCTCCGGAAGAAAAATGATGAACAAGGCAGTAACTTGGCAAACAAGCATGCCACTAGAAATATGAGATGATTTCGGTCGAAATCGATATAAAGATCACCGGAAACGGATGCACGGTTTGCAAATGGCAAGCAAAACAAGAATGACACGATTTTGCGATTAACAGCATGATGGCACTTAGAATACATCAAGTAACAAAGCTACAGCACTCCAACATAGCAACAAAGCATATAACAGTAATCTATAGGAGATGCTTGACAAAAGATGAACACTGAGCTACGGCTAGTTCACACCACAGCAGCTTCAAGCAAGCATGGCAAAAGTGCAAAAGATATCAGGATCACAGACTTGGTGAAATAACTGGACATGGCAGAAACAGCATCAGGTAGCAATGTTCAGAGCAAGAAATATACATGCTACAGGAACTTAACATGTCAAAAAGAGGCATGGAAGGAATCTACTAAATGCATATGACAAAAGTCCCTTACTGACCATAAACCAAAAAGGACCAGAAGATATGATGGCAACCATGTAAACATAGCAAGTTTCGTTAACAGGTTTCAGACTTAGCAGAAAACAGAGCATGGCAGAAACAGACATTATGAGGGCATCTTGATGAGCTTGATGCACTCGCCACAAGGCAATGCATAACAAAAAAAGCATACCTACAGCAAGATGGCATGTTTATGAAGCTATACATGTCAAGAGAAAATACATCGCATGTATGAAACAACTACAATAACCTTGGCAAAATTGAATATCATGTTAAGAATCTGCCAGAAATATTTTATAGCAAAAGTGGGGCAAGTTTTAGTCATGCTAGGGCACTCCATAATTACAAACGGAGGCATGTATGGATAGAGAACAACTATATCTACAAAACATCCTTACTGAACATCACCAAAATAAGCATGGATCTCTCTGTAGCCACATGGATACATAGCAACAAAATAACAGCAGTCACAGACTTAGAAATTACCAAGTCCCTGAAATCAGAAACATCACGAAGCCTAGTTTGCATGCTTGTGCTAGTCACCACATAGATCACAAAAATACATGGAATAAATCTCTGTAAATATTGCATGGCATACATCAAAACACATGTAGGGCTCATGCCCATAAGATGCACACATCAATAGCAACAAAAATAACAACTCCTCAAGTTCTGATAAGTAACAGCAGGTAACATCGTATAGCACTCTTGCACCAGAGATTTGGGCATCAAGATAGACTCAAATGAACATGGCATAATGGAACAAAATGAAGAGCAGCTCGAGACGAACATTTCGATATATTACACACGTGAAACGGAGCAGTATGAGATGAGATGCGATGCAATGAACAGGAGCACATATTGCAAAAATATAAGGACTTGGAAGATTTTGGGGGAGGGAAAAGAGGTCAACCCTAGCGGTTTACAGATCGGATCGGGAGCTCGGGCTCGGGGCTCGCCGTGGCTCTCGCCGGAGCTGCTGCCGGTGAGGGAGGAGGGAGAGGGTGGCCGGCCTCGGAGGAGCTCGGGAGGAGAGGGGCGGAGACGGGCACGGGGCTCGGGTGCGGGCGCGGGCGCGCCGGCGAGGTCTGGCCGGCTCGGGGTCCGGCGAGGCGGCGAAGACGGCGAGGCGGCAGGGCGTGGTCGCGGGAGGAAGGAGGCGTCGGGCGGCGGGGGAGCCGCGCGCGGGCTCGGGGGCCTCCCGCGGGCTTCGCGGGCCGGCGGCGGCGCCGGTGAGGAGGCGACACATGGCACGCTGTGGTTGGTCGGGCGCGGTGGCGGGGATGCGTCCGCCCGGAGTGGACACGTCCGGTGGCGGCGGGGGACGATTTTTGCTAGGGTTTCGCCCGGATTTCGGAGGGGGGAGGTGTTTATATAGGCATAGGGAGCTAGGAGACTCCAAATGGAGTGCGGTTTTCGCCCACACGATCGTGATCGAACGACCTAGAGCATGGAAATGACTTAGATGGGTTTTGGACTGTTTCGAGGGGGATTTTGCTGCAACACACAAAAGGGCTTTGCGGTTATCCGGTTAACCGTTGGAGTACCAAACGACCTCCAAATGGCACGAAACTTGACAAGTGGTCTACCGGTGGTATACCAAGGCCACTTGGCAAGCCTCGGTCCATTCCGAGAACGTTTAACACCCGCTCATGAAAGGAAAACAAGAGGGGTGCGCCGGAGGAGGTGGGAGTGCCGGATTGCAAAACGGACAACGGGGAAAATGCTCGGATGCATGAGACGAACACGTATGCAAATGAGATGCACATGATGACATGTTATGAGATGCAAGACATGAACAAAATGCAAAACGAAAGACAAAACCTGACCACGAAGGGAATATCATAACACATAGTAGAAAATGGCAAGAGTTGGAGTTACAAATATGGAAAGTTACATCCTGGGTGTTACATGCGGAACGTGTCCTTGTGGACCTACGAAGTTCAGTGGTAACTTGATCATGATCGTCATCATTAACTTCCTCTCTAGTCGGTGCAGGCACCATAGAAACATTTTCTTGTGCTGCGCTACTTTCTGGTTCGAGAGAGGTCATCTCATCAAGTTTCACTTTCCTCCCACTTACTTCTTTCGAGAGAAACTCTTTCTCCAGAAAAGACCCGTTCTTGACAACGAAGATCTTGCCTTCGGATCTGAGGTAGAAGGTATACCCAATGGTTTCCTTAGGGTATCCTATGAAGACACATTTTTCCGACTTGGGTTCGAGCTTTTCAGGTTGAAGGTTCTTGACATAAGCATCGCATCCCCAAACTTTAAGAAATGACAGCTTAGGTTTCTTTCCAAACCATAATTCATACGGTGTCGTCTCAACGGATTTCGACAGAGCCCTATTTAAAGTGAATGCGGCAGTCTCTAAAGCATAACCCCAAAATGATAGCGGTAAATCGATAAGAGACATCATAGATCGCACCATATCCAATAGAGTGCGATTACGACGTTCGGACACACCATTACGTTGAGGTGTTCCATGCGGCGTGAGTTGTGAAACAATTCCACATTTCCTCAAGTGTGTGCCAAATTCGTGACTCAAATATTCCCCTCCACGATCTGATCGTAAGAACTTTATTTTCCTATCACGTTGATTCTCAACCTCACTCTGAAATTCCTTGAACTTTTCAAAGGTCTCAGACTTGTGTTTCATTAAGTAGACATACCCATATCTACTCAAGTCATCAGTGAGGGTGAGAACATAATGATAGCCACCGCGAGCCTCAACGCTCATTGGACCGCACACATCAGTATGTATGATTTCCAATAAGTTGGTTGCTCGCTCCATTGTTCCGGAGAATGGAGTCTTGGTCATTTTTCCCATGAGGCATGGTTCGCACATGTCAAATGATTCATAATCAAGAGACTCCAAAAGTCCATCTGTATGGAGTTTCTTCATGCGTTTTTGACACCAATGTGACCAAGGCGGCAGTGCCACAAGTATGTGGGACTATCATTATCAACCTTACATTTCTTGGCATTCACACTATGAATATGTGTAACATCACGTTCGAGATTCATTAAGAATAAACCATTAACCAGCGGGGCATGACCATAAAACATATCTCTCATATAAATAGAACAACCATTATTCTCGGATTTAAATGAGTAGCCATCTCACATCAAACGAGATCCAGATACAATGTTCATGCTCAAAGCAGGCACTAAATAACAACTATCGAGGTTTAAAACTAATCCCGTAGGTAAATGTAGAGGTAGCGTGCCGACGGTGATCACATCGACCTTGGAACCATTCCCGACGCGCATCGTCACCTCGTCCTTCGCCAGTCTCCGCTTATTCCGCAGCTCCTGCTTTGAGTTACAAATATGAGCAACTGCACCGGTATCAAATACCCAGGAGCTACGACGAGCGCTGGTTAGGTACACACCAGTAACATGTATATCACATATACCTTTGGTATTGCCGACCTTCTTATCCGCTAAGTACTTGGGGCAGTTCCGCTTCCAGTGACCGTTTCCCTTGCAATAAAATCACTCAGTCTCAGGCTTGGGTCCATTCTTTGTCTTCTTCCCGGCAGCTTGCTTACCGGGCGTGGCAACTCCCTTGCCATCCTTCTTGAAGTTCTTCTTACCCTTGCCTTTCTTGACACTAGTGGTTTTATTGACTATCAACACCTGATGTTCCTTTTTGATCTCCACCTCCGCTGATTTCAGCATTGAATATACCTCAGGAATGGTCTTTTCCATCCCCTGCATATTGAAGTTCATCACAAAGCTCTTGTAGCTAGGTGGGAGCGACTGAAGGATTCTGTCAACGACCACGTCATCCGGGGGATTAACTCCCAGCTGAGATAAGCGATTGTGTAACCCAGACATTTTGAGTATGTGCTCGCTGACAGAACTATTCTCCTCCATCTTACAACTGTAGAACTTGACAGAGACTTCATCTCTCTCGACCCGGGCATGAGCTTGGAAAACCATTTTCAGCTCTTGGAACATCTCATATGCTCCGTGCTGCTCAAAACGCTTTTGGAGCCCCGGTTCGAAGCTGTAAAGCATGCCGCACTGAACCAGGGAGTAGTCATCAACATGTGCTTGCCAGGCGTTCATAACGTCTTGGTTTGCTGGGACGGGTGCTTCACCTAGCGGTGCTTCCAGGACATATGCTTTCTTGGCAGCTATGAGGATGATCCTCAAGTTCCGGACCCAGTCCGTATAGTTGCTACCATCGTCTTTCAGCTTGGTTTTCTCTAGGAACGCGTTGAAGTTGAGGTTGACATTAGCGTGGGCCATTTGATCTACAAGACATATTGTAAAGATTTTAGACTAAGTTCATGATAATTAATAATCAAATTATTAATAAACTCCCACTCAGACAGACATCCCTCTAGTCATCTAGGTGATACATGATCCGAGTCAACTAGGCCGTGTCCGATCATCACGTGAGACGGACTAGTCATCATCGGTGAACATCTTCATGTTGATCGTATCTGCTATACGACTCATGTTCGACCTTTCGGTCTCTTGTGTTCCGAGGCCATGTCTGTACATGCTAGGCTCGTCAAGTCAACCTAAGTGTGTTGCGTGTGTAAATCTGGCTTACACCCGTTGTATGCGAACGTTAGAACCTATCACACCCGATCATCACGTGGTGCTTCGGAACAACGAACCTTCGCAACGGTGCACAGTTAGGGGGAACACTTTCTTGAAATTTTAGCGAGGGATCATCTTATTTATGCTACCGTCGTTCTAAGCAAATAAGATGTAAAACATGATAAACATCACATGCAATCAAATAGTGACATGATATGGCCAATATCATTTTGCTCCTTTTGATCTCCATCTACGGGGCGCCATGATCATCATCATCACCGGCATGACACCATGATCTCCATCATCGTGTCTTTATGAAGTTGTCTCACCAAATATTACTTCTACTACTATGGCTAACGGTTAGCAATAAAGTAAAGTAATTACATGATGTTACAGTGGAGACGCAGGTCATAAATAAATTAAGACAACTCCTATGGCTCCTGCCAGTTGTCATACTCATCGACATGCAAGTTGTGATTCCTATTATAAGAACATGATCAATCTCATATCACATATATCATTCATCACAATCTTCTGGCCATATCACATCACATGACACATGCTGCAAAAACAAGTTAGACGTCCTCTAATTGTTGTTGCAAATTTTTACGTGGCTGCTATAGGTTTCTAGCAAGAACGTTTCTTACCTACGCCAAAACCACAACGTGATATGCCAATTTCTATTTACCCTTCATAAGGACCCTTTTCATCGAATCCGATCCGACTAAAGTGGGAAATACAGACACCCGCTAGCCACCTTAAGGAACTAGTGCATGTCAATCGGTGGAACCTGTCTCACGTAAGCGTACGTGTAAGGTCGGCCCGGGCCGCTTCATCCCACGATGCCGCCGAATCAAGATAAGACTAGTAACGGCAAGTAAATTGACAAAATCGATGCCCACAACAACTTGTGTTCTACTCGTGCATAGAAAGTACGCATAAACCTGGCTTTGATACCACTGTTGGGGATCGTTGCAGAAATTAAAAAATTTCGACGCATCACCAAGATCAATCTATGGAGTAACTAGCAACGAGAGAGAGGAGAGTGCATCTTCATACCGTTGAAGATCGCGAGACAGAAGCATTGCAAGAACGCGGATGAGGGAGTCATACTCGTAGCGATTCAGATCACGGTAGATTCCGATCCTAGCACCGAACAACGGCACCTCCGCGTTCAACACACGTGCAGCCCGGTGACATCTCCCGCACCTTGATCCAGCAAGGAGGATGGAGAGGTTGAGGAAGAGGGCTCCAACAGCAGCACGACGGCGTGGTGGTGATGGAGTGGCAGTTCTCCGGCAGGGCTTCGCCAAGCTCACGCGGAGGAGGAGAGGTGTTGGGGAGGGGAGGGGCTGCGCCTTGGATGTTGTGCTGCAGCCCTCCCCTCACCTCTCTATTTATAGGGAGAAGGGGGAAGGGGGACGGCCCCTCTAGATGAGATCTATAGGGGGGCGGTGGCCAAGGGGGAGGGGGCTTGCCCTCCTAGCAAGGGGGCGCCACCTTTAGGGTTCCCCCCAACCCTAGGCGCATGGGCCCTACGGGGGTTGGCGCGCAGCCCACTTAAGGGCAGGTTCCCTTCCCCCTACAGCCCATAAGGCCCTCCGGGGCAGGTGGACGCTCCCGGTGGATCCCCGGAACCCCTCCGGTGGTCCCGGTACAATACCGGTATACCCCCGAATATTTCCGGTGACCGTATGATGACTTCCCATATATAAATCTTCACCTCCGGACCATTCCGGAACTCCTCGTGACGTCCGGGATCTCATCGGGACTCCGAACAACATTCGGTAATCACATACAAATCTTCCTTATAACCCTAGCGTCATCGAACCTTAAGTGTGTAGACCCTACGGGTTCGGGAATCATGCAGACATGACCGAGACAGCTCTTTAGCCAATAACCAACAGCGGGATCTGGATACCCATGTTGGCTCCCACTTGTTCCACGATGATCTCATCGGATGAACCACGATGTCGAGGATTCAAGCAATCCCGTATACAATTCCCTTTGTCAATCGGTACGTTACTTGCCCGAGATTCGATCGTCGGTATCCCAATACCTCGTTCAATCTCGTTACTGGCAAGTCACTTTACTCGTTCCGTAATGCATGATCCCGTGACTAACTACTTAGTCAGATTGAGCTCACTATGATGATGCATTACCAAGTGGGCCCAGAGATACCTCTCCGTCATACGGAGTGACAAATCCCAGTCTCGATCCGTGCCAACCCAATAGACACTTTCGGAGATACATGTAGTGCACCTTTATAGCCACCCAGTTACATTGTGACGTTTGGTACACCCAAAGCATTCCTACGGCATCCGGGAGTTGCACGATCTCATGGTCTAAGGAAATGATACTTGACATTAGAAAAGCTTTAGCAAACGAACTACACGATCTAGTGTTATGCTTAGGATTGGGTCTTGTCCATCACATCATTCTCCTAATGATGTGATCCCGTTATCAATGACATCCAATGTCCGTGGTCAGGAAACCGTAACCATCTATTGATCAACGAGCTAGTCAACTAGAGGCTCACTAGGGACATGTTGTGGTCTATGTGTTCACACATGTATTACGATTTCCGGATAACACAATTATAGCATGAACAATAGACAATTAGCATGAACAAGGAAATATAATATTAACCATTTTATTATTGCCTCTAGGGCATATTTCCAACAATATGTCCATACGCTAATGCAGCACCATTCGAATAGTAAAAATATACACTAATCCAGTGGCTAGTGCAACAGTAGTGTAGTTTCTTTATTACGGGGTACAATACAATGGTTTTACTGAACAAATATCCATAAGCTAGCACTGGAAGATTTCTATAAGCATTAACAATACAAAATGTAAAGGTAACAAGTTTCAGCATTGGTATACTAGCTATGCAACAACATTAAACCAAATACAAAAGTCTGAAGGTAACTAGTATTATTAACTAATGATAGTATATAAAAAGTGCAAACCATGTACCTTCAAGGTAAATATCATTTCAAACTCGAGGGGACTTGAAAAATTGCTATCCCACTCTTGATAATCGATCAAACATAAAAACTTGATCGAACGGATCAAGAGAACAACCGGAGGAGGAGGTGCCCACTCTTGACCTTTCCTCTTCTCTTCGTAATTTTTTGTGCAGTTTAACCAAAATAAAATGACATTAGCACCTTGGCATTTAGGTGACACTGTACAAAAAAATTGACTTATGTCATGAAAGTGAGGTATGTAATCTATAAGCATTAATAGTGCAGAAATCTGAAGGTAGTAACAAGTTTCATCGTTGGTATACTGGCTGTGCAACAGCATTAGAATGCCTTAGCTGGAAAATCTTTAATACATCCATAATCAAGAGCTAAGCCTGAAATAATCCAGTGATATTAAAGCATTGCTTAAATTTATCAGTGGCATTAGACTGAGTGCAGCATTAGTTAAATGTGGCATCACTTTAGCAGTAGCATTGCTTGACTTTACCGCTGGCGTTATACTAACAGCAAAAAGTGGCAATAAGAGCATGGGATGCCCATTCGGACAGTGGGCACACCAGTATGATGTACCTCCACGGACGCATAGAGTGGTGCCTAGAGCAACAAATATCCAGGCAGCATATGTGGATTATGTCCCATTTTTGTTCTCTTTAGCCACCTTTTTTCCTATGTGAGGACAACAAACTGATCGACCTGGTCATTCTCTATTTTGTTGTCATGCCTTTCTACCCTTTTTCACCCTTTTTCAACCAAGAGACACGAGACTCATTCCTTAGCTACTGATTTCCCCCTTTTCAACCTAGATGCGGGTTCGATGCCTAGTCTCTTGGACAGTACTTTCTCCCTTCCTTTTCTTATTCAACCTAGACATGGATTAGTCTGCATGAAGTATGTTTTCCTTTAATAGTGCAAATTAAGGTTTTCGTCAGCGTGACTAGCAGAGCAGAGGATAGCAAATTGGGAAGATGGTGGAGTGGAAAAAGATCCACATGCAGCGACGTGGCAGATGGGGTAATAGAACAAGGGTATGGTTCAAAAAGAGGTAGCATACCTGAGGGTCAGCGGGAAGTGGCTTCGCTTGTGGTCGTCGTCCTCCGCACACACTACGTCAGCGAGCTTGGGGACGGAGGCCATCCCACGCGGGCGCTAGGTCTGACAGGAAGGCCTTGTCGTCAGTGTGTGACCTCGCTCGCCGCCGACGAGTGCGTCAATGCTGCACGTCCTTTTCTTCCCCAGCGGATCTGAGATCACCGGTGAGGAGGGAGAGAGAGGCCGTCTTTTTTAGATCTGAAGAGAGGGGTGATAGTGTGAGAAGCAAGTGGGCAGCCCTTAGCAAGAAAGCGCTGAAGCTCCAGCCTATATATCTTTTTTGATACTAGTACTAGAGGTGGAGTAGTGGTAGAGTAGTTTATATTTTCTCTGCATACAGTACCAGTTAGTCGTGCTTCAAAACTGAACGGTACGCCATTAAAAAAATAAAGGTCGGTAACTAATGCGGCACCTCGGGCCAACGCGGCCGGATCGCATTTTGCACGAGAAATTACACACCATGTTTCGTTGACATGTGGTCCCGTTCCAACATGTTAGTGAGACGATGGGGAGTCCTTTTGTACAATTTCCGAACGGACGTCTATGTAGGCCGGGGCGCCTCTTCGTGTACCATGGCAACCGCCCACCGCCTCTTCGCCCTTCCCTCTCGATTTGGAACTGCTGTCGCACGCTCTTCCTCCCTCCTCCATTTTCCTTCACCCTTCCTTCTGCCGTTGTTCAATCGTCTCCTCCATGGAGGGAACAGGCCAGAAATGACCCCGTTCTTCTTGCCCCGATCTGAAAGATGACGTGGTAGAGGAACTCATTGATTGGTGCGACGTCATCACCTTGGCTAGCATGGCAGGTTCATTCAAGACCATTCTCGACTCAACTAATAACATCATTAGAAGGAGCCCAAGGGTCCAGGAGCGGTTTGATCTCGCTTATCTTCTTCGCCATGACCTTGCTGACGACTGGCGCGCGGACGACGGAAGCCTCACCTTGTGCAAGTTGATGCCGCTTGATAATGATACATGTGATGTTA
Source organism: Triticum aestivum (assembly GCF_018294505.1). Classification (NCBI taxonomy): domain Eukaryota; kingdom Viridiplantae; phylum Streptophyta; class Magnoliopsida; order Poales; family Poaceae; genus Triticum; species Triticum aestivum. Next base: position 391,918,354 of record NC_057811.1, read on the forward strand.
AAATGCCATCACTTGAGGGTAAGGCTTGGGCAGGTGCAAATGGAGATTGGGTTGTTTATATTGGGTACAACTGCGAGTGGGAACTTGTGAATGTGTACACTCGTCACCGGGTTCCACTTCCAAAAATCTCAGACTGCCTAGAGGTTGAGCACACCGGTATTCTACATACGTTTAACTACGATCATGGTGACTGTCGTCTACAGAAGATAGCAATTTGTTGAGTTCCCAACCGCTCGTGGGGTTATAGGAATGCTTGTGTTGTCGCTATCTTCGACAAGCTTGTTGCCGTCCTTCATAATTCGACTCGAGGGATATTGCTCAAAAATCAGTTTCTGTACACGGATGTGTACTGTGATGCAAGTGAATACGAGGGTCTTGTGTTTGCTGCCACCACTCATGGAACTGTTTTTGCATGGAATCCTGATGCTTTTGGTATGTTTGTCTTCCACCATAAATATAACTGTTCCATCCACATGCATGCGGGTTAGCTAGTTTCCCTTTACTAATTAACCTTCTTGCGTTTCCAAGGTCCTATGAACATTCCACCACCTATACTTGAAAATTTTTATAACCAAGGGGGAGATGACGATGGTGATGATCACGAGCATGAGGACGAGCAGGACCCATATACTCAGTGGCGCCTGGCAACTTATTCTGATGGATCACCTCTTCTTGTCTGTATACAGGGCACTATTGATGTTACTAAGGAAGCAGGTGTTGTCTCGCATGGTCGCACTCTCCGGACCTATTCCAACATCCGTTGCAGGGTATTCGGGATGGATACTAGTGTGCTAGCACCAACACCTTCTCCCTGGTTCAGTATTGATAGTCTTGGAGGAAACTCGCTCTTCCTTGGACAAAACTATCCAATGATGGTGAAAGGCAATCCAGCTGCTGTTGACACAATGTTATACCATTTATGAGAAGCAACTGTATCTATACCTTGGACATTGCTATGGTTCCCTACCTTGGCTATCACAATATGCGTCTTGATATAGGCTGCATCAGCCTGGATGATCGGTCCTGCATTGGTCTCGAGATTGACATAGCTGGCCCTTCCAGAGAATCACTTCTGGTTCAAAGCAAGCGTTTCCAACACCGACGAGTGGTTGAGCTGAAGTTCATTTCATTGCTTGTTATTTGTTGTGTGATGAAAAAAACTTTAGTACTTATAATGTATCCTCGTTGTTGTTGTGGGTTGATGACCTGTTGTATGTAATGCTAAATGATATGCCTGTGATAAACATTCTAAATTTATGAATGGCTTTCGAGTCCATTCTCAGAGTGGGTGCTGCGACGAGGCAAAAAAATATTTTCTGAATACATAATTGTACGTGCATTGCAACAGGTTATCGGATGAGTCCAATCAACAATAGACTACTATTTGTACTAGCTTCACATGCTTCGCGCGTCGGGCGGGTGTTTTTACTGTAGCTGCGAATCCCATCATCCTAGGTCCTCGGATGAGTCCATTAGAAATTGCATTCTGATGTTTGGGTTCAAACTTCCAAAACTGTTGCACTATCTCTACGTCTACGTATACATAATACAACAAGTTTTAAACTTGAGACCAGCCATCCACCCTCACAAAGAACACTTTTTAACCTAGCACAGACTCTAGGAAATTTGGCCAGAGTGTGAGTTGGGCCATATGTTAATGTGTTCGATGTACGTAACCAGCACCTTGAATCCTCGATATATAGTAGGGTGGTATGGGCCAGAAAAAGCATTCACGTCCAGGAGTACGACACACGCCACCAGCACGACTTCCATCTGACACCATATTTCTCGGAGTCCATGCTACAGCTATCTCTTCAACCTCCTCGTTTCTCTAACTCAGCCACCGCGCGACGGGCGAGGTGGGGGTTTGCCGATAGTCGATTTCCTCAACTGTGGTCCCACTTGTAAGGCTAACTCCAACGCACAACCCCAAACGGACGTCCATTTTGCCCGGATTTTGTCTGTTTGGGTAGGGCAATGGGGTCGTGTCCGGGCCATTTCTCGGATGCGGTGGCCGTGCGCCCAGCGCGCGGACGCATCCCGCCCGCGTACATTTTTCTTTGCAAACACATATCTTTTTTTCATCATTTTTTTGGTACATGGAAATACATCACCAAATTTTGACTAGAAAAGCAAGACCAAAGAAACCAAGAACCACAAGAATACATTTTAGAAGATATCCAACTTCCATAACTGCTCCTGTAGGTTGGATTAGTGCCTTCTTGATGCATTCGTTGTTGATCTGCGGAGACTCGATCTTGCGTGCTTCTTTCTTCTTCGAGTGTAAAGAAGTAGACGTTGCTTCCTCGCATCTAGTCTCATGTCTAGCCTCTATTCTATCAACAAGTGCACTAGTCTCATCTCTAGCCTCTATGCTAGCTAAAAGTGCTAGAACATCTACTAAATTGCGCTCTATCAATATATTGATGTACTCTTCTTCCCAATACAAAAACTTGCATCCATTCTACACAATAAAATTTTAAGTTAGCACAACTAGTCAAATTTGAGAGCACAACCGAAGCTAAAGTAGCACATACCCCATCAGTTGAGCACTTGATGAACACCCATCCGGCGTTGTAGACACGCGGCGCAAGACCTTCTTCGGGCAGTCGTCACACGTAATGAGTGGCAATGGTGCACTGACGAGCTTTTGGGCCAGCACCGAGACCAGCCGACCGCCATTCATGTATCTGCTGGCGGACCGTCAACGGTGTAGATCCGAGCGGCTAGAGGAGTCAGTAGCTGCATGCGGCCTTGCTGGGGCCTTCCTGCCCGGTGCCCGGCTAGTCCATGGCGTGGCGCGGCCTCCCACAGCCGGGCGAGCTCAAGCCCAACCGGATCCACTCCAAATCCGGCTGCCGGGTGCGCAAAACATGTAGCCGTGGTTGGTAGCTCGGGGGCGTCGAGGGAAAGGGGGCTGGGCGAGCGCGCGTCCGAGCTGCACGCGCTGGAGTTGGCCTAAGTCAAGATGCAAGATAGCACACATTTCTCTAGCGGTGTGGCGGACCAACCGTGTGGGGGTGCGAAGTGGCTTCGCTCGTGTAGCGACCAGACCTCAAATGGTCTGTGCTGCTGTGCACCAGTGTCATCCCTGGATCAGTAATGCTGACACGCACAGTACAAATGGAGGATTTATAACAGAGTAGCAATCACACACTTATTACATCGAATATCTCCAAAGAGAATAAGTATGATAAATATGGCTTAAGGCCATCTAAAAACGATAACAGCGGAAGACTTGGAAGATAAGTGAGTCCATCAACTCCAGCGGCATCACTGAGTATAAGACCACGACCTAAGGCACCTTACTCGTCGTCTGAAAAGTCTGCAACATGAAACGTTGCAGCCCGAAAACGGGTCAGCACATAGAATATGCTGGCAAAGCAACACATAGAGAATAATGAACAATAAAAATGCTATACTACATGCATATATGGCTGGTGGAAAGCTCTATGGTTACAGTTTTGCGAAAAGCCAATTTTTCCCTACTGCAAAGGAATAAATTTTATTTAACTATCATGGTGGTTGTGAAACATTGAGATGGTTGACAACATCTCAATCCCAATTAAGAATCATCATAAACCCAGCAAAATTAATTAAAAGTAACATGGTGATGAGATTCAAATGATAATCCAGGTACTAGATACTCAAGTTGTCCATAACCGGGGACACGGCTAACCATGATTAGTTTGTACACTCTGCAGAGGTTTGCGCACTTTTCCCCACAAGACTCGATCGCCTCCGCTTGATTCTCGCACTGCATGATGTTTGAGAAACGGATGACCGAGACACAGTCTTTCAGGAACAATCACTCTTTACTCCGGGTGGACCGGTACACCTACTTTCCCCTACATCTGCTAGCCCACCTCTTCAAGAGATCTTGTAACCTACTCAACTATGCTAGAGCCCATAATAGCTTGTGGCTGCACACGGAAGTTTCTAGCATGAATAATCTTATGATCCCTTTGAGCCTGGGTGGCGGTCCTTATACAAACAGACAACACTGGATTCTCCAGGTGCCTCAATCCACCCAGATGTGAGTTTTAGTTGCCACCTTAAGTAAACCCTTATTAACAATCTCACATCTGTCATGAATATCACTCAAACCCAATCCACGTCTACGAGCATAGCATGGCAATATAATAGCAACGTAGAAGTAACTCCCAAGGGTTTGACAAAAGAACAGGTAATAGGTACTACCTCAACTACTTCCCAATACCCACAATTTAATTAGATCCTAACCATGCAATGTTTGAGGATTGATCTAATGCAATAAAAACTGGGTATGGAAAGGTATGATCAAAGTGTTACTTGCCTTGCTGATGATCCGCAAAACCTAGCGATTCGAAGTAACAAGCGGCACACTCCGGGTACTCTATCGCAAACAAACAAACAAGAAAACAATCAGTACTCAACTAATGCACAGGTAAAACTCGAATGAAAGATCCAACCAGAAAGTTCAACTTAAGAACTCCGGTTTGCAAAAAGAATCAACTCGAACGAAGCAACAAAAATCAAACGGCGAAAGAAACAAGCTTCATTTACTAATCTGGATCTAGGTCAAATTTTACAGTAGCAAAAACTTGTTTGAGTAGGTTAAACGGAAAGAGAATTTCGAGATGAAACTCCAGGCGCTTGAATCGCCTGATTCCGATAAACGAGCGAAAAGTTAAACAGAAATGAAGATTCGATCAGAAATCGAATCTGAGAAAATCGCGGAAAAATCCGACGAACGGTTAAAGAACGGACGTTCGTTAACAGAGAAAAACCGACGAACGCGTTCGTTGAAACGAACGAGTCGGTGAACGCTCGCAAAATAACAAAACCGAAAAAAACCGATATAGGGTTTTTTTTAAACGAACGTTTTTTTAAAACAAAACCGGCAACCGAACGACATCGAGGTATACCTCGTCGGGGGCGGCTCCGGCGGGGCTCCGGCTGCTCCGGCCGAGGGGCGGCGGGGCTCGGCGGGCTCGGGGGAGGGCGAGGGGTGGCGAGGGGCGGTGTGCGGCGATGAACGGCGGCGGCACGGGCTTCGGCTCCGGCGGCGGCGGGGTGCGGGGCAGGCGGCGGCGGCGGGGTGAGAGAAGAGGGGGGCGGCGGCTATAAATAGAAAGGGGGGGCGGTGGCTTGGAGGAGGGGCAGGCGGCGGGGTCCCGTGCTCGCCACGGACTCCGGGCGGCGGCGGCGCTCGTGCGCGAGGAGGACGACGGGCGGTGGGCCGGCGCTCGGCTGGGCCTCGGCCCGGCCGGGCGGCGCGCAGTATATTTTTTTATATACGTTCCACTGAAAAAAATTCGTAGAAAATTAAATAAAAGTCCAGAAAAGATAAAATAAATTTTTCCCGTCTAGTTAGAAAATCTAGAATAGGGTGAACATTTTTTTAACACAAAATAAGTTTTTTGAAAACATGCCATATTTTTAATGCAATTAAAATTACAAATAAAATCCAAATAAATTCCAATAAATGATTTTAACACTTTTCCTCCAATATTTCAATTGTTTTGGAGAAGTCATATTTTCTTCTCTCATTTATTTTTAAAATGAAATATTTTTCCGGAGAGAAAATAATTAAAACCAAAATCCTCGTTTTTTATAATTTGATGAAAATCAAATATGAAAATTTGAGAAAATCCCCAACTCTCTCCGAGGGTCCTTGAGTTGCTTAGGATTTATCGAGGATTTGTCAAAATGCAATAAAATATGATATGCAATGATGATCTATGTATAACATACCAAATTGAAAATTTGGGATGTTACAAACCTACCCCCCTTAGGATGAATCTCGCCCTCGAGATTCGGGTTGGCTAGAAAACAGGTGGGTGTGGTCCTTCCGTAGATCTTCTTCTCGCTCCCAGGTGGCTTCATCTTCCGTGTGGTGACTCCACTGGACTTTGCAAAACTTGATAACCTTACTGCGGGTAACTCGGCTGGCATACTCAAGAATCTTAACTGGTTTCTCCTCATAGGTCAAATCACTTTCCAGCTGAATCGCTTCCAGTGGCACAGTATCTCTCAGTGGTATCTCAGCCATCTCTGCGTGGCACTTCTTCAACTGGGAGACGTGAAATACATCATGAACTCCAGACAATCCTTCGGACAATTCCAGCTTGTAAGCAACCTCTCCCATACGTTCCACAACTCTGTATGGTCCGATAAAACGGGGTGCTAACTTTCCCTTAACTCCAAAGCGCTTCACTCCTCGAAGTGGTGATACTCGAAGATACACTCTGTCTCCGACTTCGTGAACTGTCTCCTTTCGTTTAGAATCAGCATAACTCTTCTACCTGGACTGGGCTACCTTGAGCCTATCGCGAATCAACCTTACTTTCTGTTCAGACTCCTTAATCAAATCTGGTCCAAACAACTGACGGTCTCCAACTTCGTCCCATAACAACGGTGTTCTACACCTCCTTCCGTACAAGGCTTCGAAAGGGGCCATCTTCAAACTGGTCTGATAACTGTTGTTATATGAAAACTCCGCATATGGCAAATTGTCGTCCCAACTAGATCCATAATCTAGTGCACAAGCTCTCAACATGTCCTCCAAAATCTGGTTGACTCTCTCGGTCTGTCCATCTGTCTGTGGTTGAAAAGCTGTACTAAATTCTAGCCTGGTTCCCAATGTTTCATGTAACTGCTTCCAAAACTTCGAGGTAAATTGGGTTCCTCTGTCTGATACAATGGTCCTCGGAACTCCATGCAAACATACGATCCTGGTCATGTATATCTTTGCCAACTTAGCACTAGTGTAAGTGGTCTTCACTGGAATGAAATGAGCCACTTTCGTCAAACGGTCGACTAAAACCCATATTGAGTCATAGCCTGCACGAGTCCTGGGTAATCCCGTGATAAAATCCATGCCTATTTTATCCCACTTCCATTCGGGTATCGGCAATGGTTGTAGCAATCCTGCTGGCTTCTGATGCTCTGCCTTCACTCTCTGACACACATCACAAACTGCTACATATTCTGCAATATCCTTCTTCATTCCGGTCCACCAGAAAGTATTCTTTAGATCCAAATACATCTTGGTATTCCCTGGGTGAATCGAGTACGGTGAATCATGGGCTTCTTGCAAAATCAACTTCCTGATCCCGGATCATTTGGCACGTATACGCGGTCCTCAAACCATAAGGTATCGTGCTCATCCTCACGAAATCCCTTGGCTTTTCCTTTGCTCATCTTCTCCTTTATCTCTTCAATCTCCTTGTCTGTCTTATGAGCTTCTCTGATCCTTTCCATCAAGGTAGACTGAATCTCCAATGTCGCTAAATAGCCTCTTGGGACTATCTCCAAACATAGTTCGCGAAGGTTCTCGGCTAACTCCTGAGGTAACTCTCATGTCATGAGGGTGTTGACATGACTCTTGCGGCTCAACGCGTCTGCTACTACGTTAGCCTTTCCTGGGTGATAATGCAATCTCATATCATAATCCTTAATGAGCTCCAACCATCTCCTCTGTCTGAGATTTAACTCCTTCTGCGTGAAAATATACTTCAAACTCTTGTGATCCGTGTACATCTCACAATGGTTTCCGATGAGAAAATGTCTCCATGTCTTCAATGCATGCACCACGGCTGCTAACTCCAAATCATGCGTAGCATAATTCTTCTCATGGGGTTTAAGTTGTCGTGAAGCATATGACACAACTCTTCCTTCCTGCATAAGCACTGCTCCAAGTCCTCGACGAGAAGCGTCGCAATAAACTTCATAGTCCTTGCATTGATCTGGCAGAATCAACACTGGTGATGTAACCAATCGTTTCTTCAACTCTTGGAAACTAGCTTCACATTCCTCAGTCCAATTGAATTTGGTGTCCTTCTTCAATAGCTCAGTCATGGGCTTAGCAATCTTCGAGAAATTCTCGATGAATCTCCGGTAGTATCCTGCAAGTCCAAGAAAACTCCGGATTTCTCCAACTGTCGTGGGTGATTCCCAACTTGTCACTGTATCAACCTTGGCAGGATCTACTGCTATTCCTTCTCCAGAAATAACATGTCCAAGGAATCCAACTTCCTTCAGCCAAAATTCACATTTGCTGAACTTGGCATATAACTGATGTTCTCTGAGCTTCTCAAGTACCAATCGTAAATGCTCCTCATGCTCTTCCTGATTTTTGGAAAAGACTAGAATGTCGTCAATGAACACCACGACGAACTTATCCAAAAACTCCATAAATACTTTGTTCATCAGGTTCATAAAATAGGCAGGTGGTGGCGGTGGGTTGTTGTTGTTGTTGTTGCCTTGGTTCTGTACTAACACTTGCATCAGGGCATTCTGTTGCTGAATCAACTGGGTGATCTCCGGTGGGAAAACAAATCCGGTGTCGCGTCTCGGAGGCATCTGATGGGTTAGAAAAGATGAGAGTTAAGAATAGAATGAGGTCTAGAGGGAAAGCACTACCCATATGCTCATGAGACAAATACAATCAATTCAAACAAGGCATAACAATCGATCTAACTAGCGTTACAAAGTGCTTGAACTATACTATTAAATGGGGGAAAACTACTACTGATATGGTAGTCTACTAGAAATTCTGATCAGTTGAAGACTCCACGATGTCTGCTCCAGCTTCATCAACAAAGTCATCTTCACTTGGTTCCGAGTCGGTGTCGTCGTTGATGATGTAGTTATCCGGACAAGTGCATTCGTCATCCTTTGCTTTTGGCACTGGATTTCCCATGAATACTCCAATCTTCTTCTCCAGGTTGTCATTCTTCCCTACTAGTGCGATGATTTCCTCCATATAATCCTCGCGTGTAGCCTTGAGTTCTTCCTCCAGCTCCTTGATCTTTGTCAATGCCTTCTTTAGTTCTTCCTTGTCCGTGCACATCTGGTTCTCCTGGCGACGAATATGTTGATTTTGAAAGCTGCAATTGATCCGTCCTTCTTGGTTCTGATCATCTCCCATTGCGCGTCTCGGCGTCCACAAATCTGATAAATTGTATCCTTAAGCTCCTGGTGGTAGACTTCTCCAATGCATCCCATAGTGATGTGTGCGGCCATGCTCTTCCCTAAACTCCAGGTTGGTGCTTCGAAAACCAATCTTATGGGTTCAGTAACTGGCATAAACGTCCTTCCTGGAATGTGAACTTGAATCTTCCAGCTCTCCTCTTCGGGTAATGTGGCGTTGTAGGTTCCGGTGATGCTTGGTATTCCTATGTTCAAATACTTTGTGACTTCCTTCAAGTGTCGACCAAAAGGCGTGTCTTCATCTGGTTGCATGAACTTGCTCCTTGCATCCGCCATTCCTAAAAGAGTAGAAAAAGGAGAGGGGTCAGAAATGAGAAGAGAGAAGCTTTCTAGGGCTTAAGCTTAGTGGTCGTGTCCTACAGTCAGCGTGTGCTCTGATACCACCTTTGTAGCGACCAGACCTCAAATGGTCTGTGCTGCTGTGCACCAGTGTCATCCCTGGATCAGTAATGCTGGCACGCACAGTACAAATGGAGGATTTATAACAGAGTAGCAATCACACACTTATTACATCGAATATCTCCAAAGAGAATAAGTATGATAAATATGGCTTAAGGCCATCTAAAAACGATAACAGCGGAAGACTTGGAAGATAAGTGAGTCCATCAACTCCAGCGGCATCACTGAGTATAAGACCACGACCTAAGGCACCTTACTCGTCGTCTGAAAAGTCTACAACATGAAACGTTGCAGCCCGAAAACGGGTCAGCACATAGAATATGCTGGCAAAGTAACACATAGAGAATAATGAACAATAAAAATGCTATACTACATACATATATGGCTGGTGGAAAGCTCTATGGTTACAGTTTTGCGAAAAGCCAATTTTTCCCTACTGCAAAGGAATAAATTTTATTTAACTATCATGGTGGTTGTGAAACATTGAGATGGTTGACAGCATCTCAATCCCAATTAAGAATCATCATAAACCCAGCAAAATTAATTAAAAGTAACATGGTGATGAGATTCAAATGATAATCCAGGTACTAGATACTCAAGTTGTCCATAACCGGGGACACGGCTAACCATGATTAGTTTGTACACTCTGCAGAGGTTTGCGCACTTTTCCCCACAAGACTCGATCGCCTCCGCTTGATTCTCGCACTGCATGATGTTTGAGAAACGGATGACCGAGACACAGTCTTTCAGGAACAATCACTCTTTACTCCGGGTGGACCGGTACACCTACTTTCCCCTACATCTGCTAGCCCACCTCTTCAAGAGATCTTGTAACCTACTCAACTATGCTAGAGCCCATAATAGCTTGTGGCTGCACACGGAAGTTTCTAGCATGAATAATCTTATGATCCCTTTGAGCCTGGGTGGCGGTCCTTATACAAACAGACAACACTGGATTCTCCAGGTGCCTCAATCCACCCAGATGTGAGTTTTAGTTGCCACCTTAAGTAAACCCTTATTAACAATCTCACATCTGTCATGAATATCACTCAAACCCAATCCACGTCTACGAGCATAGCATGGCAATATAATAGCAACGTAGAAGTAACTCCCAAGGGTTTGACAAAAGAACAGGTAATAGGTACTACCTCAACTACTTCCCAATACCCACAATTTAATTAGATCCTAACCATGCAATGTTTGAGGATTGATCTAATGCAATAAAAACTGGGTATGGAAAGGTATGATCAAAGTGTTACTTGCCTTGCTGATGATCCGCAAAACCTAGCGATTCGAAGTAACAAGCGGCACACTCCGGGTACTCTCTCGCAAACAAACAAGCAAACAATCAGTACTCAACTAATGCACAGGTAAAACTCGAATGAAAGATCCAACCAGAAAGTTCAACTTAAGAACTCCGGTTTGCAAAAAGAATCAACTCGAACGAAGCAACGAAAATCAAACGGTGAAAGAAACAAGCTTCATTTACTAATCTGGATCTAGGTCAAATTTTACAGTAGCAAAAACTTGTTTGAGTAGGTTAAACGGAAAGAGAATTTCGAGACGAAACTCCAGGCGCTTGAATCGCCTGATTCCGATAAACGAGCGAAAAGTTAAACAGAAACGAAGATTCGATCAGAAATCGAATCTGAGAAAATCGCGGAAAAATCCGACGCACGGTTAAAGAACGGACGTTCGTTAACAGAGAAAAACCGACGAACGCGTTCGTTGAAACGAACGAGTCGGTGAACGCTCGCAAAATAACAAAACCGAAAAAAACCGATATAGGTTTTTTTTAAACGAACGTTTTTTTAAAACAAAACCGGCAACCGAACGGCATCGAGGTATACCTCGTCAGGGGCGGCTCCGGCGGGGCTCCGGCTTCTCCGGCCGAGGGGCGGCGAGGGCGGCAGGGCTCGGCGGGCTCGGGGGAGGGCGAGGGGCGGCGAGGGGCGGTGTGCGGCGACGAACGGCGGCGGCACGGGCTTCGGCTCCGGCGGCGGCGGGGTGCGGGGCAGGCGGCGGCGGGGTGAGAGAAGAGGGGGGGTGGCGGCTATAAATAGAAGGGGGAGCGGTGGCTTGGAGGAGGGGCAGGCGGCGGGGTCCCGTGCTCGCCACGGACTCCAGGCGTCGGCGGCGCTCGTGCGCGAGGAGGACGACGCGGGGTGGGCCGACGCTCGGCTGGGCCTCGGCCCGGTCGGGCGGCGCGCAGTATATTTTTTTTTAAATACGTTCCGCGGAAAAAAATTTCATAGAAAAATAAATGAACGACCAAAAAAGATAAAATAAAATTTCCCTGTCTAGTTAGAAAATCTAGAATAGGGTGAACATTTTTTTAACACAAAATATTTTTTTTGAAAACATGCCATATTTTTAATGCAATTAAAATTGCAAATAAATTCCAATAAATGATTTTAACACTTTTCCTCCAATATTTCAATTGTTTTGGAGAAGTCATATTTTCTCCTCTCATTTATTTTTAAAATGAAATATTTTTCCGGAGAGAAAAATATTAAAACCAAAATCCTCGTTTTTTATAATTTGATGAAAATCAGATATGAAAATTTGAGAAAATCCCCAACTCTCTCCGAGGGTCCTTGAGTTGCTTAGGATTTATCGAGGATTTGTCAAAATTCAATAAAATATGATATGCAATAATGATCTATGTATAACATACCAAATTGAAAATTTGGGATGTTACAGCTCGTGTGGGGGACGAAGGCCATTTGTTGTGTGATGAAAACTTTAGTATTTACTAGAATGTTTTGTTGGAACTAATCTATAATCCAACATGTATCCTCATTTTCTCATTGTGTGTTGATGACTTGTTGTATGTAATGAATGGTACATTTGCATATGCATGTTATAAACTCAATTTATGAATGGTTTTCGACTCACTTCTTGCAGTGTGAGTACCGTAGTATTATAGCCAGCATTCAGTTATATGAAGTTGCCACATCACATAGAGCCAACCTAATATTGGAGTATGCTAGCACAATAGTTAATTCTAGTTAGATCAACTAGAGCTATGTGTCGCACGGAGGCCGAGAAATATGGTGATAGCGTGACTGCGTGAGGTGGGCTTGTACGTAGTGTGATGTAGGTACAGGGCTTGCCATGTTTCCTACTCTCCTTCGGTCTAAATGTGGAGAAGATTTGGTCGAGTTCTTCCTCCTTTTTCCGACACGTGGGACATCCAGCATCCAGGTCATGTCATGCAAGAAAATGGAGGGCTAGTTGAAACAACGTGATGTGCATCTTGGGTTAAACTGTAAATAGAATCTTACTCTTGAGTAACTCCAAAATCGGCCACCAAAGATCTTTATTGGATTTGTTTTTCATCACCAGCACGTCGAGGTGAAAGATGTGCAGGTTCAGTGGGTCCTCTTGCGTTTTCACTGACATGTGGGACCGTATGTGAGCAAACAGACAATGGGCTCCGCGCGTCTGCTGGCTGGCTGAGAAGAGAGCAAGAGGAGGGCTGAGCACGGACTCCAGGAAATTTGTTCTACGTAACCAGCACCTCAATATAGGCTCGATATATTTGGGTGGCATGGGCCATAACTAGCATTCGCGTCTAGCAGTACGGCACATGCCACCCACACGAATCCCATCTGACACCAATTTTCTTGGAGTCCGTGCTACATCCATCTCTTCTCCCTCGTGTTTTCTCAGCCATCACATGGTGGGTGGGGTGGGGGTTTGCCTATAGCCGGTTTGCTCAACTGCGGTCCCACTTGTAAGTGAAAATGCAACACAACACGCATTCCCCCTTGAGCGGCGTGACAGACAAACTGTGTGGGGTGCGACGCGAACACGGCAGGCATTTCCTTTTGAAATTGTAACTTGTAAAATTTGGTTCTGCTCCATGGCGCGACCGATAGATAGAAATAATGATTTTCCCTAGAGTAATGAGAAGTTTGGTTCTGGCGCGGTTCATGCATGGAGTACGTATGAAAATTATGAAGTTGATGTGAAAGGTAAGATAATTACTAGTAGTACCATATACAACTACATGGATTTGACGGAAAGATAAAGATACATACATATATATCAACGACATCCTCACGCCCTAGTGCGCCGGGTCACCAACCGATGTGTGAGGCGCAGTGGCGTTGGCGGCGAGCTCAACGTGCTTCTAAACAATGCCGTCCAAGGTTGCCCTGCGGTCCAAGAAGGCCAGCGACCTATCGTCCTCCTCTTGCACATAGTAGTCCCTGTGGACGATTTGCGGATAGATGTGGGTGATTATGTCGATGGTGTCTTGTTGCGCCAGACGCTGCGCGGTGAGCGCGACCTCGAGGTGGACATTCTCCGGCGCGACGGTAGGCAGTCGCAGGGCCACCAGTGCGTCAAAGAGGTTATCACCATAGAGGACGTTGAGGGTGGCGGGCACCGCAGAGCCTGGGCGCGTGGGTTGGAGGCGTACGTCAAGGTTGTCCGCGAGCTTCTTGACGACGGTGAACTTGTCGAGGAAGCCGATGAGGACCTCGTCGAACAAGGAGACGAAGCTGTCGTCCAAGCGGCCTCTCGCCCTAGCGGCCTCAAGCACGACCTGGAGACGTCCCACGGTGCCGGGTCGCAGGCCGGCGTCGTGGACCATCTGGCACAGCCGGCTGATGCTCGCGCTCAACGCCCCCATGGGTCTAGCTTCTAGTCAACTGATCTTGCGATTGCAGTGGTCACTCTTGCCCTTGGTTAGGGTGCGTAGGTGCATAGGATTTTGTAGATTGGACTGGCGGGGAGCCTTTATATGAGAAGTGCAGACTGTGTTGCATTCACGTGTGTGTTGGCCATCTACTCCTCGGCCCTCCCTCTGTGGGACTGAGCTCTGGTGCCTTAACTGCACCTGCCTTTGGCTGTATGACAGGTGGGCCAGCCACCTGTTGGGCCCACCTGTCATACACCCAAAGGCGGGTGCAGTAAGTCAATGAAGCTTTAGTTGGGGCCAAACGAGAGAACTTTGATGTTTACTGGTTTATTGGTCCTCTTTGCATTTTGCGCCAAGTTTTGACCTTTGATTTAACTAATAAAATGTTAATGCTTGTAACCAAAAATGTTGTGCTAAGTAGTCTAAAGTCATTGAATGCATACGCACCCCACGTCTCCTATTGGGTGATTTCTTTTTTCGTGGCAAAAAATAGGGAATGAGGTGGGTAGTTAATGCACCACGCCTAAAAGTTTTGGGATTACTATTTGGTTTTCGTAACATGACTAATGCACCAGTACAGAGGGAGTACAATAGTAGTCTTTGATTGCAATTTTTTGTTGGTAGCTTACCAAGTTGAGCGCTTGGTGAGTATAATAGTAGTCTGATTGATGAGACTTCAGATTTGAGCCATCTACCGGAAGGGAGAGTGTATAATATCATCGGGAACTACGTTCAAAAACGAATAAAACAATACACCATGTATTTATTTACAGAGGGAGTAGTATATTTTTGTGTGACATGCATTACTAGATATTGCTAGTTAAATACTAAATCCAGACGGACGTGGTAGTACTACCAAATCCAGATGGTGGTGCTAGTACTAGTAGTAGTACTACCAATGTAGTAGTATTATACTACCAGTTGGTCAAATTATTACGTCCTGCTCCTCACAGTGAAGTGACAAGACCATGCGCTAGAGATGACACCTGAGTGTAGGCGTTGTGTTCGGCATACCAAAGTCAGCCTCACCGTCTGCAGTCACTATCATCATGGATGTAGAGCTAGCCTGCTTACAACTAGTCGTGTTTGACATAATTTCCTGTGCGTAGATGCCCGTGCATTGCACGGAACACCAAGATTGGGGTGGACGGCGCCGGCAGCGGCCATCGCGCCAGATTTTTCCATGGCCTTCTAGATGTGGTGGGGAGGAGATAAGGCTGATTGTGAGAGACAAGGAGTTGTTTGTAAATAGGGAACAACTGCTGGCATCTTTTTGCAAAACTGCAGAAGTTTGGTTTGTATGCATCAGATCTAGATCCGACGGCTATTGGTGAAAGATGGCAGACACAACATCATCACCAACTCAGGACCTCTTTGATTCATAGGATTTTGAAAACACAGGAATAGGACACGGCAATATTACAAGTTTCAAGCTGATATTACAAATGTTAGGAGTAATGCTGCACTTACGAAGAGGGAATTACTAGGAATTCTATGTAAGAACTTTCATTACTTTAGGTGAATGCAACATTATCGTACAAACTAAAATCCACCGCCCTGACAAGTCACTAATGGGCAAATAAATTTTCGAGTCTCTGGCCACTTGATGTTTCAAAAACAAATGCAGCTTCTGCGAAGACTTTGTCATTTAGGCTTAGACGCTTGCGGCAATCAACACGCCATTCATTGTTGCGCCAGAGAACGCCAAACCTCATTACCTTGAGCACACTTGCCTCCAGAACAAAGAACCTAGCCAATTTAATCTCAGATGTGCTGCCTCGGTAGTCGATCAAATCAATTTCTGTAAGATGGAGATCAAGGCATTCGATGAGATTGTTATAGTGTAGCACATTTTTCATTTTCAGGTCTTTTTTTCTGCAAAAGAAGAGAACATATTAGAGCAGCTGGCTATATAAGATTGTCGTGTCATCAAGAGGTACCAATATCATTCACTCATACGATAGGGTTGGCTGGCTAGTGATATTTTTTCACTCTCTCTCTCTTTCCTCTCATTTACCTAGGAGAACGTGAAGAGTTTGGGCATTTGTTGCCTTCCACTATGTGGCCGATGCCATATTTCTCAAAAGTATGCCACATAATATGCATCGATGTCAAATCAAAAGATTTTGGCACCGCTCTAGCAATGTGAGAGAGTTGGCACCGCTATGCACACAGACCCACATATATAAACAAATCAATCAAACCAACTACACCAGCCTCTCACTCTCCCAAACAAGTGCTTTTTATTGCCTCAATCCTCTCCCTCTTCCACGAAGGTGTTTTTTCATTACGTGAGTTAATTTGGCACCGGAGCAAAGTAGGTGATCCAGATTGGGGCACCAGGTGAGCAATGGAGGGCCATCGATGCCAAATGCATCACAAGTGAATTTGCCATGTGTTTTAGCCTACATAGTAGAGGGCCGTTATAGCCCACTTTTGTACTACCTCGTATTTAGTGTAAAATTTTGACCATAGATTTACCTAAGAAAATGCCAATGCATGTCACAAAAAATTATACCATTTGAAATTATGTTCAAATACGAATCCAACGATATAATTTTTAGTGACATGCATTAACATTTTGTCAGTTAAATCTATGGTCAAATTTTTATACTACAAAATAGGAAGAGTAAACCAGGACAGAGGTAGTACTTACTCTTAGGGTAACCATAGAGTTACTAGGCTAAGTTACATGCCACTATGACTAGCCTAGGCTACTATAGTAGTACAACAAAAAATGATGCAGGTGATCACGTGAGAAAAAATACTAAAAACATTTCTTTCGGTGCAGTGCTGATACGTCCATTTTGCATCATGTTTTCTTACTGTTATTTATAATGTTTTTATCCATAATAATGCTTTTTGGAGTAATTGTAATGCCTTTTCTCTCATAATTTGCAAGGTACACACCAAGAGGGAGAATTCCGGCAGCTGGAAATCTAGACTTGGAAAAGCTACGTCAGTCCACCTATTCTGCACAACTCCAAACAAGCTGAAACATCACGAAGATTTTTTATGGATTATTTAAGAATTATTGGAGCAAATAACTATCAGAGGGGGCCCACCAGGTCGGCACAAACCACCTGGGCGCGCCAGGGAGCCCAGGCGCGCCATGGTGGGTTGTGCTCACCCAGGCCCACCTTCGGTGCCCATCTTTTGGTATATAAGTCATTTTAACCTAGAAAAAATAAGGGGAGGACTTTCGGGATGGAGCGCCGCCGTCTCGAGGCGAAACTTGGGCAGGAGCACTTTTGCCCTCCAGCGGAGCGATTCCGTCGGGGGTACTTCCCTCCCGGAGGGGGAAATCATCGCCCTCATCATCACCAACAACTCTCCCATCTTGGGGAGGGAAATCTCCATCAAAATCTTCAACAACACCATCTCATCTCAAACCCTAGTTCATCTCTTGTGTTCAATCTTGTTACCGGAACTATAGATTGGTGCTTGTGGGTGACTAGTAGTGTTGATTACATCTTGTAGTTGATTATTATATGGTTTATTTGGCGGAAGATTATATGTTCAGATCCATTATGATATTTAATACCCCTCTGATCATGAGCATGTTTATCATTTGTGAGTAGTTACTTTTGTTCTAGAGGTCACGGGAGAAATCATGTTGCAAGTAATCATGTAAACTTGATATGTGTTCGATATTTTGATAGTATGTATGTTGTTATTCCCTTGTGTCATGCGAATGTTGACTACATGACACTTCACCATATTTGGGCCTAAGGGAATGCATTGTGGAGTATCAA
Organism: Triticum aestivum; assembly: GCF_018294505.1. NCBI lineage: Eukaryota > Viridiplantae > Streptophyta > Magnoliopsida > Poales > Poaceae > Triticum > Triticum aestivum. The sequence continues at coordinate 391,936,135 of NC_057811.1, forward strand.
TTAGATGATGTGTTGCGAGAGTGTCGGATTTTGGGTTCCGGCAAAACCCTTGAGGTTCGAACACTGGGGTGCGCACGAAGATCTCTCCCTCCTCCTAGCTCGCTCCCGCCACAATCGCCAAATGTCGGATTTCGGGTTCCGGCATAACCCTTGAGGTTCGAACACTGGGGTGCGCACGAAGATCTCTCCCTCCCCCTAGCTCGCTCCCGTCGTCCGCCTCGCGAGGCTTGGCCCCTCGCGAGGGTCTTGAGTGTTTGCTGGTGAAGATGGGTCGTACAGGGCCGCTAGTGGAGCCACGCCGTGGGCCGCAGGCAGGCAAGTCTGGGGACCCCCGTTCCCAGAACACCGACAGAGAGTGACAGAAGCTTAAACCCCAGTTTATGTGCTATTTCGTAAGGGGCCGATTGGATCCAAAAGTTTAATGCTATGGTTAGAATTTATTCTTAATACTTTTCTCGTAGTTGCAGATGCTTGCGGGAGGGTTAATCATAAGTAGGAGGTTTGTTCAAGTAAGAGCAACACCTAAGCACCGGTCCACCCACATATCAAATTATCAAAGTAGCGAACACGAATTAAACCAACATGATGAAAGTGACTAGATGAAATTCCCGTGTACCCTCAAGAACGTTTGCTTATCATAAGAGACCGTTTTGGCCTGTCCTTTGCCTCAAAAGGATTGGGCTACCTTGCTGCACTTTTGTTAGTACTATTGTTACTTGCTCGTTACAAATTATCTTGCTATCAAAGTACTCCACTACTTACAATTTCAGCACTTGCAGACATTACCTTATTGAAAACTACTTGTCATTTCCTTCTGCTCCTCGTTGGGTTCGACACTCTTACTTATCGAAAAGAGCTACAATTGATCCCCTATACTTGTGGGTCATCAAGGCTATTTTCTGGCGCCGTTGCCGGGGAGTGAAGCACCTTTGGTAAGTGGAATTTGGTAAGGAAACATTTATATAGTGTGCTGAAATTTATTATCACTTGTTACTATGGAAAACAATCCTTTGAGGGGTTTGTTCGGGGTATCTTCACCTCGTCTGGAACCACAAGTAGCTACCCCTCAACCTACTGCACCTACTGAAAATATTGAATATGAAATTCCTTCGGGTATGTGTCACAGCCCTAGAATAATGTTTGTAATTAGTTGTATCAAGCATCCATGCATCATTTTAATTTCAAGGAAATTGAATTGAGGGAATTTTCAAAGCCTGGGAAACCTTTTAAAAATGATCAACATTAAAATCTTTTCAAATGAGCCCAAGAAAATGTTCCTGTTAATCTCTGGGAATATTGGCAAGAGGTAAAATTCAAACCAATATTTTTGATATCTCGGAAATATTTATGTTGGGCATTTGAATTAATCCAATATGTATTTGATTTGGGGCTATAAAATGATATATATATATATATTTTTATAGTCAAACAATTTGAAACATGGTGTGGACCTCTGGAATAATTCAGTGAGTGCCCACAATAAGTTTCAGATTTTATAAAATGGTTTGGTATTTAAAACAAACCAAAACAGATTGAAATAAATAGAAAATAGTAAAAACAGAAGAAAATAAGACAGAGAGAGACACAGAGAGAGAGAGAGAGGAAACCTTACCTGTGCAGCCGACCTGGAACCCAAGTGGCCGGCCAGCCCACTGGCCTCCTCCCTGTCGTCTTCCTCCCCTGCCAGGAGGATGAAGGCGCGTGCTCGCCGCGCGCGTCCACGCGCGAGGCCACCTCCTGCATGTGTGCTCTCTACTGGAGATGGCCCCGAGCGCCTCGACACCCCCTGGAACCCCCTCGACCCTCTCCTACTCTCCACGTGCCTCTCCAATCTCCTCTGCTCTCTCCCTCGCGGCCGCCCGAGTGAGCAGGAGTGCGCTAACGAGCACCACTGTAGCCATCGTCATCGCCTCACCTCTCCGTTGAGTCAAATAGCTCCGCCGACGTCCGCATCCTTTGCACACCGACGAATGCAAGCCAAGGAGCACCATGTCGTCGTCTTCAAGCTCGTCACCGCCGCATCTGCTTGCCCGACTTCATCATCGATTCAGCACCTACCGGTCCTCCCCGGGCCCGTTGAGCCTCCCCGTCGAACCACCATGAGCCGTGCTACCTTTCCCCTCTGTTTCCCTCGTCGGATACGTGCCATAGCTACCACTCCCGTCAGCTCCCGAGCTCGCCGCCATCGGCCATGACGTCGCTGCGACCACAACTGCTGTCGCCCGTGTCTGAGCCTGTTAACATGCTCAGAAGCTCCCCAGTAAGCCAAATCCACCACCCGCACCTCCTACCGTGCACTGCAGCCCCTCCAGGCCGACCCCGTGCTCCGGCCGCCGCCCAAGTGGTCGCTGCCGTCGACCCCGGTCTCCCTGTGCCCAGCTGCGTGCACCCCTGGTGCCCTCAGCGCGGCAAGCCGCAGCTTCTAGCACCACTCCCGCGAGCTACGCCGCGTCCGTGTGTCGCCGGCGACTAACCCCGGCGGCTGCCGACGTGGCCGTCATTAGATTAGGGATTAATTAACTGTATTAGTTAACACTAGTCACTGACAGTGGGTCCGAGTTACTTAGTTTACTGGTTAACCAAAATAATTAGGCTACTTAGCAAAACCAGTGGACCCATGTGTCATCTTTGACTGAGCTGACGTGGACCTTGACCGGGCCCTCCCGTTAGTGACCCAAGCCAGCACTGTGACACTGACCAGTGGGCCCCACTGGTCAGGTTTGACCCATAACAGCTTAGTTGACCTGCTGATGCAGGGATGGCATACTGTTGACGTCATAATGTTTTCTGGATATTTAATTAAATTAGAAATGATTTATTTATTCCAGAAAATGTTTAAAACTTAAAAATTCATAGAAAATAAACCGTAACTCCAAATGAAATAATTTATATATGAAAAATGATCAAAAAAATCCAATCTATCCATCTGTACCATTTCCATGCATGCTAGAACAACTTATGGCTTATGTTTAGGACAAAACAAATAAATGGCATTTGCATATCCACATATGGAGTTTGAATTTGAATCTTGGATTCAAACCAACTTCATTTAAATTGTTGCTAGTTGCATTAGCTCAACCCAAAGCATATTGCCATGTCATGATCATGCATCATATTGTTGCATTGCATTGATTGTGTTTCCTCTCTATTGTCGGTGTTTGTCCCCTCTCAGTAGACGTGGTTCCGACGATGAGATCGATGACACCGATGAAGACTATACTATCTTCAGAAGTGCCAGGCAAGCAAGACCCCCTTGTTCATTCTGATACAATCCTACTCTCTCGCTTCTGCTCTCTTTTACTGCATTAGGACAACAATGCTTCAACTGTTACCTGCTGCGGTAGTTGAACCCCTTTCCTCTGCATGACATGTCATTGCCACAGTAAATAGATGAAACCCACTAGCAGAGTAGGAGTTGTCTGATTCATCGGGGATGAATTGGAATGTGGTGAACATGTCCTACTATTGAGAGCTAAGTGTGTGAACACGATTTGGTAAAGGTAGCGGTGAGAGGCCATGTAGGAGTACATGGTGGGTTGTCTCATTGAAACCGTCCTGAGGAACTGAGTTCTGTGTTTGTTATCCATGAACAGCTACTACCACGCATTGGAATGCTCTCTCGACTTATTAATCGCCTTGATCTCTGTCCAGGAGTTGCAACTAGTTTCTAGTGTTTGTGGGATATGTGTTGGGGGCCATGCGTAGCGCTGACCCTAGGGGTGGGCTATGATGTGGTAGAGACACGAGGCACGGTGTACCGGGATGCCCGTTTGGTGCCTCGGGAACCCTGCTCTCATCGTTTGGGGGCGTGAGTGAAACCCCGGCCGGATCTCCTTGCGGATGGAACCTGAATAGGCGATAAACCTGGACTAGAGACTTGTGTGGTTAGTCAGGTCGTGGCCGACACCCTCGCTGGGCTTCCGCTTGAAGGTTGCTGAGTACATGTCTTGTAAACGGCGATAAGTGGTGCGAGTGTGTGTGAAGAAGTACACCCCTGCAGGGTTAACATGATCTATTCGAATAGCCGCGTCCGCGGTAAAGGACTTCTGGGTTGCCTATACAGTTCATAGACAAGTGAAAGTGGATACTCTAAAATGCGCAAGATAAGCGTGAGTGCTATGGATGGCCTTCTCGTAGGGAGACGGGAGCGGATCCATAGTGGTATATTGATGTGGTGAATATGTGGACTCGTGTGCGCCACCTCAAAAGAGTTACTTGAAGACGTAGTACAAGATAGCCACAGAGTCAAAGCTGGCTTGCTGCAGTTAAACTCCACCACCCCCTTTGTTGATACTGATGCATATGTAGCTAGTTCTGATGTAAGTCTTGCTGGGTACATTTGTACTCACGTTTGCTTAATTTATGTTTTTGCAGAAAGACTTCAGTCTCACTAGTAGTTCCGCGTGGAATTTGATACGTCTCCAACGTATCTATAATTTTTTATTGTTCCATGCTATTATATTATTCATGTTGGATGTTTTATATGCATTTATATGCTGTTTTATATGATTTTTGGGACTAACCTATTAACCTAGAGCCCAGTGCCAGTTTCTGTTTTTCCTTGTTTTTGAGTTTTACAGAAAAGGAATGCCAAACGGAGTCCAATTGATGTGCCAATTTTTGACGATTTTTATGGTATCCCCTCTTTCGTCTTCGTTCATCGGTAACTTTACTTGGAGCTATATTTTTATTCACCACATGATATGTGTTTTGCTTGGAGCATCATTTTTTTTATTGCTGTTTGAATAACATCCCAAGATCTGAAATTCTTAAATGTTAGAGAGTCTTCACATAGTTGAATGATTATTCGACTACTCATTGATCTTCACTTATATCTTTCGGAGTAGTTTGTCATTTGCTCTAGTGCTTCACTTATATCCTTTTAGAGCACGGCGGTGGTTTTATTTTGAAGAAATAGATGAACTCTCATGCTTCACTTATATTATTTTGCGAGTCTTTAGAATAGCATGGTAATTTTCTTTGGTTATGAATTTAGTCCTAATATGATAGGCATCCAAGACGGATATAATAAAAACTTTCATATAAAGTGCATTGAATACTATGAAAAGTTTGATTCCTTATGATTGTTTTGAGATATGAAGATGATGATATTAGAGTCATGGTAGTGGAGTGATTGTGAATTTGAGAAATACTTGTGTTGAGGTTTGTGACTCGATAAGCATGCACGTATGGTGAACCGTTATGTAAAGAAGTTGGAGCATGAGATATTTTTTGATTGTATTCCTTATGAGTGGCGGTCGGGGACGAGCGATGGTATTTTCCTACCAATTTGTCCCCCTAGGAGCATGCACGTAGTACTTCGTTTCGATGACTAATAGATTTTTGCAATAAGTATGTGAGTTCTTTATGACTAATGTTGAGTCCATGGATTATACGCACTCTCACCCTTCCACCATTGCTAGCCTCTCTTGTACCGCGCAACTTTCGCCAGTACCATACACCCACCATATACCTTCCTCAAAACAGCCACCATACCTACCTATTATGGCATTTCCATAGCCATTCCGAGATATATTGCCATGCAACTTTCCACCGTTCCGTTTATTACGACACGCTCCATCATTGTCATATTGCTTTGCATGATCATGTAGTTGACATTGTATTTGTGGCAAAGCCACCGTTACTCTTGATTCATTGCACATCCCGGTACACCGTTGGAGGCATCCATATAGAGTCATATTTTGTTCTAAGTATTGAGTTGTAATTCTTGAGTTATAAGTAAATAAAAGTGTGATGATCTTCATTATTAGAGCATTATCCCAGTGAGGAAAGGATGATGGAAACTATGATTCCCCCACAAGTCGGGATGAGACTCCAGATGAAAAAAAGGCCATAAAAAAGAGAAAAGGCCCAAATAAAAAATAAAAAAAAAATGAGAGAAAAAGAGAGAAGGGGCAATGCTACTATCGTTTTACCACACTTGTGCTTCAAAGTAGCACCATGATCTTCATGATAGAGAGTCTCCTATGTTGTCACTTTCATATACTAGTGGGAATTTTTCATTATAGAACTTGGCTTGTATATTCTATTGATGGGCTTCCTCAAAATGCCCTAGGTCTTCATGAGCACACGGGGTTGATGCACACTCACATTGATATCTATTGATGGGCAACTTCATAGCCCGTTGATACGCCTAGTTGATGTGAGACTATCTTCTCCCTTTTTGTCTTCTCCACAACCACCATTCTATTCCACCTATAGTGCTATGTCCATGGCTCACACTCATGTATTGCGTGAAGATTGAAAAAGTTTGAGAACATCAAAAGTATGAAACAATTGCTTGGCTTCCCATCAGGGTTGTGCATGATTTAAATATTTTGTGTGATGAAGATAGAGCATAGCCAGACTATATGATTTTTTAGGGATAGCTTTCTTTATCCATGTTATTTTGAGAAGACATAATTGCTTTGTTAGTATGCTTGAAGTATTATTGTTTTCATGGCAATATTAAACTTTTGTTTCGAATCTTATGGATCTGAATATTCTTGCCACAATAGAGAAGATTACATTGATAAATATGTTAAGTAGCATTCCACATCAAAAATTCTGTTTTTATCATTTACCTACTCGAGGACGAGTAGGAATTAAGCTTGGGGATGCTTGATACGTCTCCAACGCATCTATAATTTTTGATTGTTCCATGCTATTATATTATTCATCTTGGATGTTTTATATGCATTTATATGTTGTTTTATACGATTTTTCGGACTAACCTATTAACCTAGAGCCCAGTGCCAGTTTCTGTTTTTTCCTTGTTTTTGAATTTTACAGAAAAGGAATACCAAACTGAGTCCAATTGACATGCCAATTTTTGATGATTTTTATGGACCAAAAGAAGCCCCCGGAGTAAAAGAGTTGGGCCAAAAGAGTCCCGAGCCATCCACGAGGGTGGAGGGCGCGCCCCCCTATCTTGTGGATGACTCGGAGACCCCCCCCCCTAACGTAAGACCGACGCCAAAAATTCCTATAAATACAGAAACCCCTAGAAAGAAACCTAGATCGGGAGTTCCACCGCCGCAAGCCTCTGTAGCCACAAAAAACCAATCGGGAACCTGTTCTGGCACCCTGCCGGAGGGGGGAATCCCTCACCGGTGGCCATCTTCATCATCCCAGCGCTCTCCATGACAAGGAGGGAGTAGTTCACCCTCGGGGCTGAGGGTATGTACCAGTAGCTATGTGTTTGATCTCTCCCTCTCTCTCATGTTCTTGATTCGGCACGATCTTGATGTATCGCGAGGTTTGCTATTATAGTTGGATCTTATGATGTTTCTCCCCCTCTACTCTCTTGTAATGGATTGAGTTTTCCCTTTGAAGTTATCTTATCGGATTGAGTCTTTAAGGATTTGAGAACACTTGATGTATGTCTTGCATGTGCTTATCTGTGGTGACAAAGGGATATTCATGTGATCTACTTGATGTATGTTTTGGTGATCAACTTGCGGGTTCAGTGACCTTGTGAACTTATGCATAGGGGTTGGCACACGTTTTCGTCTTGACTCTCCAGTAGAAACTTTGGGGCACTCTTTGAAGTACTTTATGTTGGTTGAATAGATGAATCTGAGATTGTGTGATGCATATCGTATAATCATACCCATGGATACTTGTGGTGACATTGGAGTATCTAGGTGGCATTAGGGTTTTGGTTGATTTGTATCTTAAGTTGTTATTCTAGTGCGAACTCTAGGATAGATCGAACGGAAAGAATAGCTTCATGTTATTTTAGTACGGACTCTTGAATAGATCGATCAGAAAGGATAACTTTGAGGTGGTTTCATACCCCCACAATAATATCTTCGTTTGTTCTCCGCTATTAGTGACTTTCGAGTGACTCTTTGTTGCATGTTGAGGGATGGTTATATGATCCAGTTATGTTATTATTGTTGAGAGAACTTGCACTAGTGAAAGTATGAACCCTAGGCCTTGTTTCCTAGCATTGCAATACTATTTACGCTCACTTTCACCACTTGCTACCTTGCTGTTTTTATATTTTCAGATTACAAATACCCATATCTACCATCCATATTGCACTTGTATCACCATCTCTTCGCCGAACTAGTGAACCTATACAATTTACCATTGTATTGGGTGTGTTGGGGACACAAGAGACTCTTTGTTATTTGGTTTCAGGGTTGTTTGGGAGAGACCATCTTCATCCTACGCCTCCCACGGATTGATAAACCTTAGGTCATCCACTTGAGGGAAATTTGCTACTGTCCTACAAACCTCTGCACTTGGAGGCCCAACAACGTCTACAAGAAGAAGGTTGTGTAGTAGACATCAGACTTCGACGTTTAGCTTGTTAACTCAGCTACGATCTTGTGCCCTCGGCAGGGTCTTGTAGATAGTCAGGCGTCTCAGCCTTTTACATTTGTTGTTGTCTGTACTTAGACAAGTTAAGCTGCCGCATGTGCTTATTGCTTGTATGACTTGAATGTTGGGTCATCGGACCCATGTTTGTAATATCTGGCTCCTCGGAGCCTAATGAATAAATACTTTGAGTCATAGAGTTTTGTTGTGACGCCATGTTGTATTTGCATATATCGAGCATATTGTGTGTATGATTTTGAAATGCTTGGTATGTGTGGGATCCGACAACCTAGTTGTTTATTCTTGGTAGCCTCTCTTACCGGGAAATGTCTCCTAGTGCTTCCACTGAGCCATGGTAGCTTGCTACTGCTCCGGAACACTTAGGCTGGCCGGCATGTGTCCTTCTTCATTCCTGTGTCTGTCCCTTCGGGGAAATGTCACGCGTTGTTCCTTTAAGTCCTTGTAGCTTGCTACGACTTGGGTTCATACGTTGATGACCGACACTTTCGTTGCTGGGTCATGTATGCCTGTCCCTGTAAGTTAGTGCCACTTTGGATTCACGACTAGTCATGTTGGCCTGGGTTCTCTGTCATATGGATGCTAGTGACACTATCATATACGTGAGCCAAAAAGGCGCAAACGGTCCCGGGCCAGGTAAGGTGGCACCCGTGGGAATACAGTGCGTGAGGCCGCAAAGTGATATGATGTGTTACATGCTAGATCGGTGTGACTTAGGATCGGGGTCCTGATAGTATGATAGAACAACTGCTAGCTAATCCTTATGCAGGAGATGGAACCGAACATCCTGATATGCACTTGATATATGTGGAACAAATTTGTGGATTGTTTAACCTTGCAGGTTTGCCCGGAGATGAAGTGATGAAAGTGAAGGAAATATGCCCTAGAGGCAATAATAAAGTTGTTGTTTATATTTCCTTATAGCATGATAAATATTTATTATTCATGCTAGAATTGTATCAACCGGAAACTTAGTACATGTGTGAATACATAGACAAAACAGAGTGTCCCTAGTATGCCTCTACTTGACTAGCTCGTTAATCAAAATGGTTAAGTTTCTTGACCATGTACATATGTCGTCATTTGATGAACAGGATCACATCATTAGAGAATGATGTGATGGACAAGACCCATCCGTTAGCTTAGCATTATGATCGTTAAGTTTATTGCTATTGCTTTCTTCATGACTTATACATATTCCTCTGACTATGAGATTATGAAACTCCCCAATACCGGAGGAACACCTTGTGTGCTATCAAACGTCACAACGTAACTGAGTGATTATAAAGATGCTCTACAAGTGTCTCCGAAGGTATTTGTTGGGTTGGCATAGATCAAGAATATGATTTTTCACCCCGTGTATCGGAGAGGTTTCTCTGGGCCCTCTCGGTAATGCACATCACTATAAGCCTTGCAAGCAATGTGACTAATGAGTTAGTTACGGGATGATGCATTACGGAATGAGTAAAGAGACTTGCCGGTAACGAGATTGAACTAGGTATGATGATACCTGCTACCTCTTGAGCATGCGTTGGTTTTCCCTCGAAGAGGAAAGGGTGATGCACCAAAGTAGCGTAAGTATTTCCCTCAGTTTTTGAGAACCAAGGTATCAATCCAGTAGGAGATTACACGCAAGTCACCTAGTACCTGCACAAACAATCAAGAACCTTGCAACCAACGCGATAAAGGGGTTGTCAATCCCCTCACGGTCACTCACAAAAGTGAGATCTAATAAAGATAGTAAAGTAAATATTTTTGGTATTTTTGTTGTATAGATTGGAGAGTAAAAATTGTAAAATAAACGGCGACAGAAATTGGCAAGTTGACGGGAAACTAATATGATGTAAAATAGAAGATTATATGATGGAAAATAGACCCGGGGGCCATAGGTTTCACTAGTGGCTTCTCTCATGATAGCATATATTATGGTGGGTGAACAAATTACTCTCGAGCAATTGATAGAAAAGCGTATAATTATGAGAATATCTACGCAATGATCATGAATATAGGCATCATGTCCGTTTCAAGTAGACCGAAACGATTCTGCATCTACTACTATTACTCCACACATCGACCGCTATCCAGCATGCATCTAGAGTATTAAGTTCATAAGAACAGAGTAACGCATTAAGCAAGATGACATGATGTAGAGGGATAAACTCAAGCAATATGATATAAACCCCTTTTTTATCCTCGATGGCAACAATACAATACGTGCCTTGTTGCCCCTACTGTCACTGGGAAAGGACACCGCAAGATTGAACCAAAAGCTAAGCACTTCTCCCATTGCAAGAAAGATCAATCTAGTAGGCCAAACTAAACCGATAATTCGAAGAGACTTGCAAAGATATCAAATCATGCATATAAGAATTCAGAGAAGAACCAAATATTATTCATAGATAATCTTGATCATAAATCCACAATTCATCGGATCTCAGCAAACACACCGCAAAAAGTATTACATCGAATAGATCTCCAAGAACATCAAGGAGAACTTTGTATTGAGAACCAAAGAGAGAGAAGAAGCCATCTAGCTAATAACTATGGACCCGGAGGTGTGTGGTAAACTACTTGCGCTTCATCGGAGAGGCTATGGTGTTGATGTAGAAGCCCTCCGTGATCAAATCCCCCTCCGGCAGAACGCCAGAAAAGGCCCCAAGATGGGATCTCACGTGTACAGAAGGTTGCGGCGGTGGAAAAGTGGTTTCGTGGCTCCCCCTAATGTTTTTAGGGTATAAGAGTATATATAGGTGAAAGCACAAGTGCTCCCTGGGTGGTTTTGGTAATTAATGTCAACATATCTCTTGTTGGACTAATGTTTTCATCTAGTATATTTCAGACAAGTTCAACAGATGGAGTGGCATGGACAAGAGGATGTGGAACCCCTTCAAGATGTTAAGGACAAAGGATTGGCTCAAGCTCAAAGCTCAAGACTCTACATTTTTATTTTGGTGATTCAAGATCACATTGAGTCCATAGGAAAGCCAATACTATTAAAAGGGGATGAGGTGTTGCTTAATGGCTTGCTTGCTCAAAGTGCTTAGTGATATCCTCCAAAACCCTCAACCACTTTCTCACATCCACATATGTCCCAAACCAAAAGTCAAACTCGGCCGTACCGAAACTTTCTATCCGGCGCCACTGAGTTCTGTTGACATAGCCACTGCCAAACCCTAGTCAATTCGGTCTCACAGATGGGATCTCGGTCTCAGCGAGATGGGCTTGCAAACTCCCTGTTGCCTATTGCAATAATTTCGGTCCCACCGAAATATGCAATCGGTCTCACCGAGTTTGCTTGGCCAACTCTCTGTTTCACTTATTACCCAAATCGGTCCCACCGAGTTTGTGAAATCGGTCAAACCGAGATGAGGCTTTACCCTAACCCTAGCACATCGTTCCTACCAAGTTGATCATGTCGGTTCCACCGAAATGCCTAACGGTCACATTATGAACTAAATCGGTCTGACCGAGTATTCTGATTCGGTCCCACCGGGTTTGGTAAAGTGTGTGTAATGGTTAGATTTTGGGTGGAGGCTATATATACCCCTCCACACACTCTTCATTCGTGGAGAGATCCATCAGAACATGCCTACGCTTCCAACATACATTTTCTGAGAGAGAACCACCTACACTTGTGTTGAGGTCAAGATATTCCATTCCAACCACATAAATATTGATCTCTAGCCTTCCCCAAGTTGCTTTCCACTCAAATCCTCTTTCCACCAAATCCAATCCTATGAGAGAGAGTTGAGTGTTGGGGAGACTATCATTTGAAGCACAAGAGCAAGGAGTTCATCATCAACACACCGTCTATGACCTTTTGGAGAGTGGTGTCTCCTAGATTGGTTAGGTGTCACTTGGGAGCCTCCGTCAAGATTGTGGAGTTGAACCAAGGAGTTTGTACGGGCAAGGAGATTGCCTACTTCGTGAAGATCTACCCTAGTGAGGCAAGTCCTTCGTGGGCGATGGCCATGGTGGGATAGACAAGGTTGCTTCTTTGTGGACCCTTCGTGGGTGGAGCCCTCCGTGGACTCGCGCAACCGTTACCCTTCGTGGGTTGAAGTCTCCATCAATGTGGATGTACGATAGCACCACCTATCGGAACCACGCAAAAAATATCTGTGTCTCCAATTGCGTTTGCACACCCCAATCCCATCCCTTTACATTCTTGCAAATTGCATGCTTTACTTTCCGCTGCTCATATACTCTTATCATGCTTGCTTGATATGTATTGTGAATTGTGAAACATGTGCTAAAACTCCACTTCAACTTGAAGAAATAAAAAACTGCCACTTTTCTTGCTAAGAGTCTATTCACCCCCTCTAGACACCTCTTCTCAATCCTTTCAATAGGCGAAAGAAGTACGTCGGTGGAGCTACGTGGGGCCCACGAGGGTGGGGGCGCGCCCTCCTACCTCGTGGCCACCTTGCGGAGTTCCAGACTTCAACTCCAAGTCTTCTGGATTGCGTTTGTTCCAAGAAAGATCATCGCGAAGGTTTCATTCCATTTGGATTCCGTTTGGTATTCCTTTTCTGCAAAACACTGAAATAGGCAAAAAAACAGAAACTGGCACTGGGCCTTCGGTTAATAGGTTAATCCCAAAAATAATATGAAAGAGCATATTAAAGCCCATTAAACATCCAAAACAGATAATATAATAGCATGGAACAATAAAAAATTATAGATACGTTGGAGATGTATCCACACCGACGATCGAATCTCGGGCAAGTAACATACCGATGACAAAGGGAATAACGTATGTTGTTATGCGGTTTGACCGATAAAGATCTTCGTAGAATATGTAGTAGCCAATATGAGCATCCAGGTTCCGCTATTGGTTATTGACTGGAGATGTGTCTCGGTCATGTCTACATAGTTCTTGAACTCGTAGGGTCCGCACGCTTAACGTTCGATGACGATTTGTATTATGAGTTATGTGATTTGATGACCGAAGTTTGTTCGGAGTCCCAAATGAGATCACGGACATGACAAGGAGTCTCGAAATGGTCGAGAGGTAAAGATTCATATATTGGAAGGTTACATTCGGACACCGGAATGGTTCGGGTTGTTTCGGATAAGTTTCGGAGTACCGGGGGTTACCGGAATCCCCCCGGGAGGTTAATGGGCCACCATGGGCCTTAGTGGAGAAGAGAGAGGGCCAGCCAGGAGGTGGTGCCTCCCCCTTGCCAATCCAAATTGGACAAGGGGTGGGGGCGGCGCCCCCCTTTCCCTCTCCTACTCCTCCTCTCTTTCCCCCTTTGCTACTCTGGAAAAGGAAAAAGGAGAGGGAATCCTACTAGGACTAGGGAGTACTAGTAGGACTCCCCACACCTGGCATGCCTCTTCCCTGGCCGCCGGCCTCCCCCCTCCTTTATATACGTGGGAGGGGGGCACCCCAAAGACACACCAAAATTTATCCTAGCCGTGTGCGGTACCCCCTCCACAGTTACACACCTTGGTCATATCGTCGTAGTGCTTAGGCGAAGCCCTGCACCGGTAACTTCATCATCACCGTCACCACGCTGTCGTGCTGGCGAAACTCTCCCTCGTCCTCAACTGGATCAAGAGCTCGAGGGACGTCATCATGCTGAACGTGTGCTGAACGTGTGCTGAACACAGAGGTGCCGTACGTTTGGTACTTGGATCGGTCGGATCGCGAAGACGTTCGACTACATCAACCGCGTTACTAAACGCTTCCGCTTTCGGTCTAAGAGGGTAGGTGGACACACTCTCCCGTCTCGTTGCTATGCATCTCCTAGATAGATCTTGCGTGATCGTAGGAATTTTTTGAAATACTGTGTTCCCCAACAGTGGCATCCGAGCCAGGTCTATGCGTAGATGTTATATGCACGAGTAGAGCACAAAGAGTTGTGGGCGCTAATAGTCATACTTCTTACCACCAACATCTTACTTTGATTCGGCGGTATTGTTGGATGAAGCGGCCCGGATCGACATTACATGACCACGTTCATGAGAATGGTTCTACCGACGTGCTTCGCACACAGGTGGCTAGCGGGTGTCAGTTTCTCCAACTTTAGTTGAATCGAGTTTGACTACGGCAGGTCCTCGTTGAAGGTTAAAACAGCACACTTGACAAAAAATCGTTGTGGTTTTTATGCATAGGTATGAACGGTTCTTGCTAGAAGCCCGTAGCAGCCACGTAAAACTTGCAACAACAAAGTAGAGGACGTCTAACTTTTTTTTGCAGGGCATGTTGTGATGTGATATGGTCAAGACGTGATATAAATTGTTGTATGAGATGATCATGTTTTGTAACTGTTATCGGCAACTGGCAGGAGCCTTATGGTTGTCGCTTTATTGTATGAAATGCAATCACCATGTAATTGCTTTACTTTATCACTAAGAGGTAGCGATAGTCGTAGAAGCAATAGTTGGCAAGACGACAACGATACTATGATGGAGATCAAGGTGTCAAGCCGGGGACGATGGAGATCATGACAGTGTTTTGGAGATGGAGATCAAAGGCACAAGATGATGATGGCCATATCATGTCACATATTTTGATTGCATGTGATGTTTATCTTTTATGCATCTTATTTTTCTTAGTACAGCGGTAGCATTATAAGATGATCTCTCACTAAATTTCAAGGTATAAGTGTTCTCCCTGAGTATGCACCGTTGCTACAGTTCGTCGTGCCGAGACACCACGTGATGATCGGGTGTGATAAGCTCTACGTTCACATACAATGGGTGCAAGCCAGTTTTTCACGTGCAGAATACTCGGGTTAAACTTGACGAGCCTAGCATATGCAGATATGACCTTAGAACACTGAGACCGAAAGGTCGAGCGTGAATCATATAGTAGATATGATCAACATAGTGATGTTCACCATTGAAAACTACTCCATCTCACGTGATGATCGGACATGGTTTAGTTGATTTGGATCACGTGATCATTTAGATGACTAGAGGGATGTCTATCTAAGTGGGAGTTCTTAAGTAATATGGTTAATTGAACTTTAATTTATCATGAACTTAGTACCTGATAGTTTTTTGCATATCTATGTTGGAGATCAATAGCTCGCGTATAGCTTCCCCGTTTTATTTATGATATGTTCTAGAGAAAACTAAGTTGAAAGATGATAGTAGCAATGATGCGGACTAGGTCCATGATCTGAGGACTATCCTCATTGCTGCACAGAAGAATTATGTCCTTGATGCACCGCTAGGTTACAGAACTATTGCAGGAGCAGATGCAGACGTTATGAACGTTTGACAAGCTCGGTATGATGACTACTTGATAGTTTAGTGCACCATGCTTTACGGCTTATGCCCGGGACTTCAAAAATGTTTTGAAATGCCACGTAGCATATGATTGTTTTGAGATATGAAGGTGGTGATATTAAAGTTGTTCTAGTTGAGTAATTGTGAATTTGAGAAATACTTGTGTTGAAGTTTGCAAGTCCCGTAGCATGCACGTATGGTAACCGTTGTGTAACAAATTTGAAACATGAGGTGTTCTTTGATTTCCATCCTTATGAGTGGCGGTTGGGGACAAGCGATGGTCTTTTCCTACCAATCTATCCCCCTAGGAGCATGCGTGTAGTGCTTGGTTTTTGATGACTTGTAGATCTTTGCAATAAGTATGTGAGTTCTTTATGACTAATGTTGAGTCACGGATCATACGCACTCTCACCCTTCCATCATTGCTAGCCTCTTCGGTACCGTGCATTGCCCTTTCTCACCTTGAGAGTTGGTGCAAACTTCGCCGATGCATCCAATCCCCCTGATATGATACGCTCTATCACACATAAACCTCCTTATCTTCCTCAAAACAGCCACCATACCTACCTATTATGGCATTTCCATAGCCATTCCGAGATATATTGCCATGCAACTTTCCACCGTTTCATTTATTATGACACGCTTCATAATTGTCATATTGCCTTGCATGATCATGTAGTTGACATCGTATTTGTGGCAAAGCCACCATGCATAATTCATCATACATGTCACTCTTGATTCATTGCCCATCCCGGTACACCGCTGGAGGCATCCATGTAGAGTCATATTTTGTTCTAAGTATCGAGTTGTAATCTTTGAGTTGTAAATAAATAGAAGTGTGATGATCATCATTATTAGAGCATTGTCCCAAAAAGAGAGAAAGGCCAAAAAAGGCCCCCAAAAAATAAATAAATAAAAGGGACAATGTTACTATCCTTTTCCACACTTGTGCTTCAAAGTAGCACCATGATCTCCATGATAGAGAGTCTCTTATTTTGTCACTTTCATATACTAGTGGGAATTTTTTATTATAAGAACTTGGCTTGTATATTCCAACAATGGGCTTCCTCAAATGCCCTAGGTCTTCGTGAGCAAGCAAGTTGGATGCACACCCACTTAGTTTCTTTTGTTGAGCTTTCATACATTTATAGCTCTAGTGCATCCGTTGCATGGCAATCCCTACTCCTTGCATTGACATCAATTGATGGGCATCTCCCTAGACGGTTGATTAGCCACGTCAATCTGAGACTTTCTCCTTTTTTGTCTTCTCCACGTAACCCCCATCATTATATTCTATTCCACCCATAGTGGTATATCCATGGCTCACGCTCATATATTGCGTGAAGGTTGAAAAAGTTTGAGATTACTAAAGTATGAAACAATTGCTTGGCTTGTCATCGGGGTTGTGCATGATGAGAGCATTCTTGTGTGACGAAAATGGAGCATGACCAAACTATATGATTTTGTAGGGATGAACTTTCTTTGGCCATGTTATTTTGAGAAGACATAATTGCTTAGTTAGTATGCTTGAAGTATTATTATTTTTATGTCAATATTAAACTTTTGTCTTGAATCTTTAGGATCTAAACATTCATGCCACAATAAAGAAAATTACATACTTGAGGACGAGAAGGAATTAAGCTTGGGGATGCTTGATACATCTCCAATGTATCTATAATTTTTTATTGTTCCATGCTATTATATTATCTGTTTTGGATGTTTAATGGGCTTTATTATACACTTTTATATTGTTTTTGGGACTAACCTACTAACCAAAGGCCCACTGCAAATTGTTGTTTTTGCCGCCTATTTCAGTGTTTGGCAGAAAAGGAATATCAAACGGAGTCCAAACGGAATGAAACCTTCGGGAGAGTTATTTTTGGAAGAAACATGATCCAGGAGTTTTGGAGTGGACGTCAAGGAAGCAACAAGGCGGCCACGAGGCAGGGAGGAGCGCCCCCACCCTCGTGGGCCCCTGGTGGCACCACCGACCTACTTCTTTTGCCTATATATACTCATGTACCCCGAAAACATCCGAGAGCACCACGAAACCCTATTTCCACCACCGCAACCTTTTGTACCCGTGAGATACCATCTTGGGGCCTTTTCCGGCGCTCCATCGAAGGGGGAATCGATCACGGAGGGCTTCTACATCAACACCATAGCCTCTCCGATGATGTGTGAGTAGTTTACCGCAGACCTTCGGTTCCATAGTTATTAGCTAGATGGCTTCTTCTCTCTCTTTGGATCTCAATACAAAGTTCTCCTCGATTCTCTTGGAGATCTATTCGATGTAATTCTTTTTGCGGTGTGTTTGTCGAGATCCGATGAATTGTGGGTTTATGATCAAGATTATCTATGAACAATATTTGGTTCTTCTCTGAATTCTTATATGTATGATTTGATATCTTTGCAAGTCTCTTCGAATTATCAGTTTGGTTTGGCCTACTAGATTGATCTTTCTTGCAATGGGAGAAGTGCTTAGCTTTGGGTTCAATCTTGCGGTGTCCTTTCCTAGTGATAGCAGGGGCAGCAAGGCACGTATTGTATTGTTGCCATCGAGGATAAAAAGATGGGGTTTATATCATATTGCTTGAGTTTATCCCTCTATATCATGTCATCTTGCTAATGCGTTACTCTGTTCTTATGAACTTAATACTCTAGATGCATGCTGGATAGCGGTCGATGTGTGGAGTAACAGTAGTAGATGCAGAATTGTTTCGGTCTACTTGTTGCGGACGTGATGCCTATATACATGATCATGCCTAGATATTCTCATAACTATGCACTTTTTTGTCAATTGCTCGACAGTAATTTGTACACCCACCGTAGATTATGCTATCTTGAGAGAAGCCACTAGTGAAACCTATGGCCCCCGGGTCTATCTTCCATCATATTATTTGCCTATCAATTTACTATTTATTCCTTTGTTTATTTTGCAATCTTTACTTTCCAATCTATATCATAAAAATACCAAAAATATTTATCTTATTATCTCTATCATATCTCACTTTTGCAAGTGGCCGTGAAGGGATTGACAACCCCTTTACCGCGTTTGTTGCAAGGTTCTTATTTGTTTGTGTAGGTACGAGGCGATTTGCATGTATCCTCCTACTGGATTGATACCTTGGTTCTCAAAAACTAAGGGAAATACTTACGCTACTTTGCTGCATCACCCTTTCCTCTTCAAGGGAAAACCAACGCATGCTCAAGAGGTAGCAGGTATCATTATTTTCTGGCCTTCACAGATGATTTGAGCAGATATGGGTATATCTACTTAATGAAACATAAGTCTGAAACATTTGAATAGTTCAGAGAATTTCAGAGTGAAGTAGAAAATCATCGTAACAAGAAATAAAGTTTCAATGATCTGATCGCAGAGGCGAATATTTGAGTGACGAGTTTGGTCTTTATTTGAAACAATGTGGAATAGTTTCGCAACTCACACCACCTGGAAGACCACAGCGTAATGGTGTGTCCGAACGTCGTAAACGCACTTTATTAGATATGGTGCGATCTATGATGTCTCTTACTGATTTACCACTATCGTTTTGGGGTTATGCATTAGAGACAACTGCATTCACATTAAATAGGGCACCATCTAAATCCGTTGAGATGACACCGTATGAACTATGGTTTGGCAAGAAACCTAAGCCATCGTTTCTTAAAGTTTGGGGCCGCGATGCTTATGTAAAAAAGCTTCAACCTGATAAGCTCAAACCCAAATTGGAGAAATGCGTCTTCATAGGATACCCAAAGGAGACTGTTGGGTACACCTTCTATCATAGATCCGAAGGCAAGATATTTGTTGCTAAGAATGGATCCTTTCTAGAGAAGGAGCTTCTCTCGAAAGAAGTTAGTGGGAGGAAAGTAGAACTTGATGAGGTAACTGTACCTTCTCCCGAATTGGAAAGTGGTACATCACAGAAATCAGTTCTAGTGATTCCTACACCAATTAGTGAGGAAGCTAATGATGATGATCATGAAACTTCAGATCAAGTTACTACCTAACCTCGTAGGTCAACCAGAGTATGGTCCGCACCAGAGTGGTACGGTAATTCTGTTCTGGAAGTCATGTTACTAGACCATGACGAACCTATGAACTATGAGGAAGCGATGATGAGCCCAGATTCCAGGAAATGGCTTGAGCCATGAAATCTAAGATGGGATCCATGTATGAGAACAAAGTATGGACTTTGATTGACTTGCCCGATGATCGGCGAGCCATTAAGAATAAATGGATCTTCAAGAGGAAGACGGACGCGGATGGTAGTGTTACTATCTACAAAGCTCGAGTTGTTGCAAAAGGTTTTCGACAAGTTCAAGGTGTTGACTGTGATGAGATTTTCTCACTCATAGCGATGCTTAAGTCTGTCCGAATCATGTTAGCAATTGCCACTTTTTACGAAATCTGGCAAATGGATGTCAAAACTACATTCCTTAATGGATTTCTTAAAGAAGAGTTGTATATGATGCAACTAGACAGTTTTGTCGATCCTAAAGGTGCTAACAAAGTATGCAAACTCCAGCGATCCATCTATGGACTGCTGCAAACATCTCGGAGTTGGAATATACGCTTTGATGAGTTGATCAAAGCATATAGTTTTATACAGACTTGTGGTGAAGCCTATACTTACAAGAAAGTGAGTGGGAGCACTACAGCCTTTCTGATAAGTATATGTCAATGACATATTGTTGATCGGAGATGATGTAGAATTTTCTGGAAAGCATAAAGGAGTATTTCAAAGGAGTTTTTGAAAAGAAAGACCTCGGTGAAGCTGCTTACATATTGAGCATCAAGATCTATAGAGATAGATCAAGACGCTTGATAAGTTTTTGAATGCGTACATACCTTGACAAGATTTTAAAGTAGTTCAAAATGGAACAAACAAAGAAGGAGTTCTTGCTTGTGTTGCAAGGTGTGAAGTTGAGTAAAGACAATATATTTCCTGACTCAGAAAATAGAAACAGAATGAAAAGTCATTCCCTATGCCTCAGTCATAGGTTCTATAAAGTATGCTATGTTGTGTACCAGACCTATTGTATACCTCACCATGAGTTTGGCAAGAGGGTACGATAGTGATCCAGCAGTGGATCACTGGACAGTGGTCAAAGTTATCCTTAGTTACCTAAGAGGACTCAGGAAATATATCTCGGTTATGGAGGTGATAAAGAGTTCCTCGTAAAGAGTTGCGTCGATGCAAGCTTTGACACTGATCTGGATGACTCTGAGTCTCAATCTGGATACATATTGAAAGTGGGAGCAATTAACTAGAGTAGCTCCGTGCAGAGCATTGTAGACATAGAAATTTGTAAAATACATACAGATCTGAATGTGACAGACCCGTTGACTAAACTTCTCTCACAAGCAAAACATGATCAAACCTTAGTACTCTTTGGGTGTTAATCACATGGCGATGTGAACTAGATTATTGACTCTAGTAAACCCTTTGGGTATTGGTCACATGGTGATGCGAACTATAGAATCACATGATGATGTGAACTATTGGTGTTAAATCACATGGTGATGTGAACTAGATTACTGACTCTAGTGCAAGTGGGAGACTGAAGGAAATATGCCCTAGAGGCAATAATAAAGTTTTTATTTATATTTCCTTATATCATGATAAATGTTTATTATTCGTGCTAGAATTGTATTAACCGGAAACTTAGTACATGTGTGAATACATAGACAAAACAGAGTGAACCTAGTATGCCTCTACTTTACTAGCTCGTTAATCAAAGACGGTTAAGTTTCCTGACTATGGACATATGTTGTCATTTGATGAACGGGATAACATCATTAGAGAATGATGTGATGGACAAGACCCATCCATTAGCTTAGCATTATGATCGTTAAGTTTTATTGCTATTGCTTTCATCATGACTTATACATATTCCTCTGACTATGAGATTATGCAACTCCCGAATACCGGAGGAACACCTTGTGTGCTATCAAACGTCACAACATAACTGGGTGATTATAAAGATGCTCTACAGGTGTCTCCGAAGGTATTTGTGGGGTTGGCATAGATCGAGATTAGGATTTGTCACTCCAAGTATCGGAGAGGTATCTTTGGGCCCTCTCGGTAATGCACATCACTATAAGCCTTGCAAGCAATAATGTGACTAATGAGTTAATTGCGGGATGATGCATTACGGAACGAGTAAAGAGACTTGCCGGTAACGAGATTGAACTAGGTATGATGATACCGATGATCGAATCTCAGGCAAGTAACATACCGATGACAAAGGGAATAACGTATGTTGTTATGCGGTTTGACCGATAAAGATCTTCATAGAATATGTAGGAGCCAATATGAGCATCCAGGTTCCGCTATTTCTTAATGACCGGAGATGTGTCTCGGTCATGTCTACATAGTTCTCGAACCCATAGGGTCCGCACGCTTAACGTTCGATGACGATTTATATTATGAGTTATGTGATTTGATGACCGAAGTTTGTTCTGAGTCCCGGATGAGATCACGGACATGACGAGGAGTCTCAAAATGGCCGAGAGGTAAAGATCCATATATTGTAAGGTTACATTCGGACACCGGAATGGTTTGGGTTGTTTCGGATAAGTTTCGGAGTACCGGGGGTTACCGGAACCACCCCCCCGGAGGTTAATGGGCCACCATGGGCCTTAGTGGAGAAGAGAGAGGGCCGGCCAGGAGGTGGCGCACGCCCCCCCTTGCTAATCCGAATTGGACAAGGGGTGGGGGCGGCGCCCCCCCTTTCCCTCTCCTACTCCTCCTCTCTTTCCCCCTTTGCTACTCCGGAAAAGGAAAAAGGAGAGGGAATTCTACTAGGACTAGGGTGTCCTAGTAGGACTCCCCACACCTGGCGCGCTTCCTCCCTGGCCGCCGCCCCCCTTCTTTATATACGTGGGAGGGGGCACCCCAAAGACACACCAAGATTTGTCTTAGCCATGTGCGGTGCCACCCTCCACAGTTACACACCTCGGTCATATCGTCGTAGTGCTTAGGCGAAGCCCTGCGCCGGTAACTTCATCATCACTGTCACCACGCCGTCGTGATGATGAAACTCTCCCTC
Organism: Triticum aestivum; assembly: GCF_018294505.1. NCBI lineage: Eukaryota > Viridiplantae > Streptophyta > Magnoliopsida > Poales > Poaceae > Triticum > Triticum aestivum. Next base: position 391,958,782 of record NC_057811.1, read on the forward strand.
GTCCTCAACTGGATCAAGAGCTCGAGGGACGTCATCGTTCTGAACGTGTGCTGAACACGGAGGTGCCGTACGTTTGGTACTTGGATCGGTTGGATCGCGAAGACATTCAACTACATCAGCCGCGTTACTAAACGCTTCCGCTGCGGTCTATGAGGGTACGTGGACACACTCTCCCATCTCATTGCTATGCATCTCCTAGATAGATCTTGCGTGATCGTAGGATTTTTTTTTGAAATACTGGATTCCCCAACACGAAGTTGTCGTTTCTTAAAGTTTGGGGCTGCGATGCTTATGTGAAAAAGCTTCAACCTGATAAGCTTGAACCCAAATCGGAGAAATGTGTCTTCATAGGATACCCAAAGGAGACTGTTGGGTACACCTTCTATCACAGATCCGAAGGCAAGATATTCGTTGCTAAGAATGGATCCTTTCTAGAGAAGGAGTTTCTCTCAAAAGGAGTGGGAGGAAAGTAGAACTTGATGAGGTAATTGTACCTTCTCCCGAATTGGAAAGTAGTTCATCACAGAAATCAGTTCTAGTGATTCCTACGCCAACCAGTGAGGAAGTTAATGATGATGATCATGAAACTTCAAATCAAGTTACTACCGAACCTCATAGGTCAACCAGAGCACAATCCGCACCAGAGTGGTATGGTAATCCTGTTCTGGAAGTCATGTTACTAGACCATGATGAACCTACGAACTATGAGGAAGTGATGATGAGCCCAGATTCCGCGAAATGGCTTGAGGCCATGAAATCTGAGGTGGGATCCATGTATGAGAACAAAGTATGGACTTTGGTTGACTTGCCCGATGACCGGCAAGCCATAGAGAATAAATTGATTCAAGAAGAAGACTGACGTTGACGGTAATGTTACTGTCTACAAAGCTCGACTTGTTGCGAAAGGTTTTCGACAAGTTCAAGGAGTTGACTACGATGAGACTTTCTCACCCGTAGCGATTCTTAAGTCTGTCCGAATCATGTTAGTAATTGCCGCATTTTATGATTATGAAATTTGGCAAATGGATGTCAAAACTGCATTCCTTAACGGATATCTTAAAGAAGAGTTGTATATGATGCAACCAGAAGGTTTTGTCGATCCTAAAGGTGCTAACAAAGTGTGCAAGCTCCAGCGATCCATTTATGGACTGGTGCAAGCCTCTCGGAGTTGGAATATATGCTTTGATAGTGTGATCAAAGCATATGGTTTTATACAGACTTTTGGAGAAGCCTGTATTTACAAGAAAGTGAGTGGGAGCTCTGTAGCATTTCTGATATTATGTGTGGATGACATATTGGTGATCGGAAATGATATAGAATTTCTGGATAGCATAAAAGGATACTTGAATAAGAATTTTTCAATGAAAGACCTCGGTGAAGCTGCTTATATATTGGGCATCAAGATCTATAGAGATATATCAAGACGCTTAATTGGACTTTCACAAAGCACATACCTTGATAAAGTTTTGAAGAAGTTCAAAATGGACCAGTCAAAGAAAGGGTTCTTTCCTATGTTACAAGGTGTGAAGTTGAGTCAGACTCCGACCACTGCAGAAGATAGAGAAAAAAATGAAAGTCATTCCCTATGCCTCAGCCATAGGTTCTATCATGTATGCAATGCTGTGTACCAGACCTAATGTGTGCCTTGCTATAAGTTTAGCAGGGAGGTACCAAAGTAATCCAGGAGTGGATCACTGGACAACCGTCGAGAACATCTTGAAATACCTGAAAATTACTAAGGATATGTTTCTTGTTTATGGAGGTGACAAAGAGCTCGTCGTAAATGGTTACGTCAATGCAAGCTTTGACTCTGATCCGGATGACTCTAAGTCGCAAACCGGATATGTATTTATATTGAATGGTGGAGCTGTCAGTTGGTGCAGTTCCAAGCAGAGCGTCGTGGTGGGATCTACGTGTGAAGCGGAGTACATAGCTACTTCGGAAGCAGCAAATGAAGGAGTCTGGATGAAGGAGTTCATATCCGATCTAGGTGTAATACCTAGTGCATCGGGTCCAATGAAAATCTTTTGTGACAATACTGGAGCAATAGCCTTGGCAAAGGAATCCAGATTTCACGAGAGAACCAAGCACATCAAGAGACGCTTCAATTCCATCCGCGATCTAGTCAAGGAGGGAGACATAGAAGTTTGGAAAATACATACGGATCTGAATGTTGCAGACCCGTTGAATAAGCCTCTTCCACGAGCAAAACATGATCAGCACCAAGACTCCATGGGTGTTAGAATCATTACTATGTAATCTAGATTATTGACTCTAGTGCACCTGGGAGACTAAAGGAAATATGCCCTAGAGGCAATAATAAAGTTGTTATTTATATTTCCTTATATCATGATAAATGTTTATTATTCATGCTAGAATTGTATTAACCGGAAACTTAGTACATGTGTGAATACATAGACAAACAGAGTGTCCCTATTATGCCTCTACTTGACTAGCTAGTTAATCAAAGATGGTTAAGTTTCCTAGCCATGGACATGTGTTGTCATTTGATGAACAGGATCACATCATTGGAGAATGATGTGATGGACAAGACCCATCCGTTAGCTTAGCATAATGATCGTTTTGTTTTATTGCTATTGCTTTCTTCATGACTTATACATGTTCCTCTAACTATGAGATTATGCAACTCCCGAATACCGGAGGAACACCTTGTGTGCTATCAAACGTCACAACGTAACTGAGTGATTATAAAGATGCTCTACAGGTGTCTCCGGACGTATTTGTTGGGTTGGCATAGATCAAGAATATGATTTGTCACTCCGTGTATCGGAGAGGTATATTTGGGCCCTCTCGGTAATGCACATCACTATAAGCCTTGCAAGCAATGTGACTAATGAGTAAGTTATAGGATGAGGCATTACGGAACGAGTAAAGAGACTTGCCGGTAATGAGATTGAACTAGGTATGATGATACCGACGATCGAATCTCGGGCAAGTAACATACCGATGACAAAGGGAACAACATATGTTGTTATGCGGTTTGACCGATAAAGATCTTCATAGAATATGTAGGAGCCAATATGAGCATCTAGGTTCCACTATTGGTTATTGACCGGAGATGTGTCTCGATCATGTCTACATAGTTCTCGAACCCGTAGGGTCCGCACGCTTAACGTTCGATGACAATTTGTATTATGAGTTATGTGATTTGATGACCGAAGTTTGTTTGGAGTCCCGGGTGAGATCACGGACGTGACGAGGAGTCTCGAAATGGCCGAGAGGTAAAGATTCATATATTGGAAGGTTACGTTCGGACACCAGCATGGTTTCGGGAAGTATCAGATAAGTTTCAGAGTACCAGGAAGTTACCAGAACCCCCGGGGGAAGTATTGGGCCTTAATGGGCTTTAGTGGAAAGGAGAGAAGAGCCACAAGGGGAGGCAGCGCCCCCCCCATGGCAAGTCCGAATTGGACTAGGGAGGGGCGGCGCCCCCCTCTTTCCTTCTCCCTCTCTTCCTCCTTCCATCTCTCCCCCTCTTGGAAAGGAAAGGGGACTCCAACTAGGATTGGGAATCCAAGTTGGACTCCCCTATGGCGCGCGCCCCCCTTGGCCGGCCTCCTCCTCCCCCTTCCTTTATATACGTGGGAGGGGGCACCCCAAAGACACACCAAGTCTTCTCTTAGCCGTGTGCGGTGCCCCCCTCCACAGTTACACACCTCGGTCATATCGTCGTAGTGCTTAGGCGAAACCCTGCGCCGGTAACTTCATCATCACCTCGCCATGCCGTCGTGCTGACGGAACTCTCCCTCGTCCTCAACTGGATCAAGAGCTCGAGGGACGTCATCGTGTTGAACGTGTGTTGAACACGGAGGTGCCATACGTTCGGTACTTGGATTGGTTGAATCGCGAAGACGTTCGACTACATCAACCGCGCTACTAAACGCTTCCGCTTTCGGTCTACGAGGGTACATGGACATACTCTCCCGTCTCGTTGCTATGCATCACCTAGATAGATCTTGCGTGATCGTAGGAAAAGTTTGGAAGTAGTGTGTTCCCCAATAGAAAAAGGTTTTCCCTTTATCTTTGAAGGGAAAAGCATTGGCATGGTATAGGCTATGCGATGATATTGGATCATGGAATTGGAATCGTTTGAAATTGGAGTTCCATCAAAAATCATATCCTATGCATCTAGTTCATTGTGATCGGAATTATATATATAATTTTTGACCTCGTGAAGGTGAAAGTATCGCTCTAGCTTAGGGGAGGCTTAAGTCAATGTTATATTCATGCCCCAATCATGAGCTCTCAAGAGAAATTATTATCCAGAATTTTTATGCTCGGCTTTCTCATAATGATCAAACCATGCTTGATACTTCTTGTGCTGGTTCTTTTATGAAGAAGACTATTGAATTCCCGTGGGATCTTTTGGAAAGAATTAAACGCAACCCTAAAGATTGGGAACTCGACAAAGGTAAATAGTCAGGTATTAAACTTAAGTATGATTGTGTTAAATCATTTAGGGATACCGATGCTTTTCAGAAGTTTAGCACTAAATATGGACTTGACTCTAAGATAGTGGCCTCCTTTTGTGAATCATTTGCTACTCATGTTGAACTCCCCAAAGAGAAGTGGTTTAAATATCACCCACCTATTAAAGAACCGGTACCAGTTAAAGAAGAAACAATAATTTATAATGTTGATCCAGTTGTTCCTTCTGCTTATATTGAGAAACCACCTTTCCCTGTTAGGATAAAGGAACATGCTAAAGTTTCAACTGTGAAAAAAGCTATATTAGAACACCTAAACCTGATGAACAAATCAAAGTAGAACCTAGCATTGCTATGGTTAAAGATCTCTTGGAAGAAGATATAGATGGGCATGTTATTTACTTCTGTGAAGAAGCTTCTAGAATTGCTAAACCTGATAAAAGGGATAAACATAGACCTTTTGTGGGCATGCCTGTCATCTCAGTTAAAATAGGAGATCACTGTTATCATGGCTTATGTGACATGGGTGCTAGTGTGAGTGCTATTCCTTACACCTTATATCAAGAAATTATGAAAGACATAGCACCTGCAGAGTTAGAAGACAGAGATGTTACTATTAAACTTGCTAATAGAGACACCATATCACCATTTGGGATTATCAGAGATGTTGAAGTCTTGTGTGGGAAAATAAAATACCCTACTGATTTTCTTGTTCTTGGCTCCCCACAAGATGACTTTTGTCCCATTATCTTTGGTAGACCTTTCTTGAACACAGTTAATGCTAAGATAGATTGTAAGAAACAAACTGTCGGTGTTAGCTTTGGTGATGAGTCTCATGAATTTAATTTTTCCAAGTTTAGTAGAAATCCTCATGAAAAAGAATTGCCTAGTAAGGATGAATTAATTGGTCTTGCTTCTATTGTTGTACCACCTACTGATCCTTTAGAACAATATTTGCTAGACCATGAAAATGATTTACATATGCATGAAAGAAATGAAATAGATAAGATTTTCTTTGAACAACGTCCTGTACTTAAACACAATTTGCCTATTCAAACTATGGGAGGTCCTCCTCCACCTAAAGGTGATCCTGTGTTTGAATTAAAACAATTGCCAGACACTTTGAAATATGCTTATCTTGATGAAAAGAAAATATATCCTGTTATTATCAATGCTAACCTTTCAAAACATGAAGAAGTAAGATTATTGGAAGTTCTAAGGAAGCACCGAGATACTATTGGATATACTCTTGATGATTTAAAGGGCATTAGTCCCACTCTATGTCAGCACAAAATTAATATGGAACCTGATGCTAAACCCATTGTTGATCACCAATGTCGGTTAAATCCGAAGATGAAAGAGGTGGTAAGAACAGAAATATTAAAACTTTTGGAAGCAGGTATAATCTATCCTATAGCTGATAGTAGATGGGTAAGTCCTGTTCATTGTGTCCCTAAGAAAGGAGGTATAACTATTGTTCCTGATGATAAGAATGAACTTATTACACAAAGAATTGTTACAGGCTATAGAATGATAATTGATTTTAGAAAATTAAATAAAGCAACTAGAAAAGATCATTACCCTTTGCCTTTTATTGATCAAATGCTTGAAAGATTATCTAAGCACACACACTTTTGCTTCCTTGATGGATATTCTGGCTTTTCACAAATACCTGTTTCTCAACCTGATCAAGAAAAGACCACTTTTACTTGTCCTTTTGGAACCTATGCTTATAGACGTATGCCTTTTGGTTTATGTAATGCACCTGCTACCTGTCAAAGATGTATGACTGCTATATTCTTTGACTTATGTGAAAAGATTGTTGAGGTTTTCATGGATGATTTTTCTATTTATGGGAAGTCTTTCGATGATTGTTTAAGCAATCTTGAGCAAGTTTTGGAGAGATGTAAACAAACAAACCTCGTCTTGAATTGGGAGAAGTGCCACTTTATGGTAAATGAAGGCATTGTCTTGGATCATAAAATTTCTGAAAGAGGTATTGAAGTGGACCAAGCTAAGGTTGACGCAATTGAGAAAATGCCATGTCCTAAAGATATAAAAGGTATTCGTAGTTTCCTAGGTCATGCTGGTTTCTATAGGAGATTTATCAAAGACTTCTCTAAAATTTCTAGGCCTCTAACTAATCTTTTACCGAAGGATATTCCTTTTGTTTTTGATGATGATTGTTTAGAAGCCTTTAAAACACTCAAGAAAGCCTTAATATCCGCACCTATTGTTCAACCACCTGATTGTAACTTGCGTTTTGAAATTATGTGTGATGTTAGTGATTATGTTGTTGGTGCTGTTCTAGGACAAGGAGTTGATAAAAATTGAATGTTATTCATTATGCTAGTAAGACTCTAGACAGTGCTCAAAGAAATTATGCTACTACTGAAAAAGAATTCTAAGTAGTGGTGTTTGCTTGTGATAAATTTAGACCTTATATTGTTGATTCCAAAGTAACTGTTCACACAGACCATGCTGCTATTAAATACCTTATGAAAAAGAAAGATGCTAAACCTAGACTTATTCGTTGGGTTCTTTTGCTACAAGAATTTGATTGACATATCATTGATAGAAAAGGAGCTGAGAACCCCGTAGCTGATAACTTGTCTAGGCTTGAAAATTTGCTTGATGACCCACTTCCTATTGATGATAGTTTTCCTGATGAGCAGTTAGCTGCAATAAATGTTTCTCATAGTACTCCTTGGTATGCTGACTATGCTAATTACATTGTTGCTAAATATTTACCACCTAGCTTTACATACCAACAAAAGAAAGAAATTCTTCTATGATTTAACACATTACTTTTGGGATGACCCACATCTTTATAAAGAAGGAGTAGATGGTATTATTATACGTTGTGTACCCTGAGCATGAACAGGGACAAATCCTATGGAAATGTCATTCCGAAGCTTATGGAGGGCATCATGCTGGAGATAGAACTGCTCATAAGGTATTGCAGTCTGGATTTTATTGGCCTACTCTCTCCAAGGATGCCCGTAAGGTTGTCTCATCTTGTGATGAACTTGCTGTTGAACCATTTGATGTTCGGGGATTTGATTACATGGGACCTTTTCCATCCTCTAATGGGTATACACATATTTCGGTTGCTGTTGATTATGTTACTAAATGGGTAGAAGCTATTCCAACCAATAGTGTTGATCACAACACCTCTATTAAAATCCTTAAGGAAGTTATTTTCCCAAGGTTTGGAGTCCCTTGATATTTAATGACTGATGGTGGTTCACACTTTATTCATGGTGCTTTTCGTAAATTGCTTGCCAAGTATGATGTCAACCATAGAATTGCATCACCTTATCATCCTCAGTCTAGTGGTCAAGTTGAACTTAGCAATAGAGAAATAAAATTAATTTTTCAAAAGACTGTCAATAGGTCCAGGAAGAATTGGTCTAAGAAATTAGATGATGCACTTTGGGCTTATAGAACAGCATATAAAAATCCTACGGGTATGTCTCCTTATAAAATGGTTTATGGAAAAGCTTGTCATTTGCCTCTTGAGTTAGAACATAAAGCATATTGTGTAGTTAAAGAACTCAATTATGATTTCAAACTTGCTGGCGAAAAGAGGTTATTTGATATAAGCTCATTAGATGAATGGAGAACCCAAGTTTATGAAAATGCAAAATTATTCAAAGAAAAAGTTAAAAGATGGCATGACAAAAGAATCCAAAAGCGTGAGATTAAAGTCGGAGAATATGTCCTTTTGTACAACTCTCGTTTCAGATTCTTTGTAGGAAAAATCCTCTCAAAATGGGAAGGCCCCTTTGTTATCGAGGAAGTTTACCGGTCTGGAGCCATCAAAATAAATAATTCTGAAGGTACTAACCCAAAGGTTGTCAATGGACAACGAATAAAGCATTATATCTCACATACGCCCATTAATGTTGAAAGTAATATTATCCAAACTTTGACACCGGAAGAACACATAAAAGAGTCCTTCCGGAACACTCCAGAATACTGAAAATAAGGAGGTACGTGATACGGTAAGTAAACGGACTCCGAAAAATCCGCAAAAATATTTTTTATTAGTTTTGCAATATTTAAGAATTTTGGAAATAAAGAAACTTCCAGGAAGCGTCCCCTGGTGGGCACAAGACACCAGGGCGCGCCAGGCTTGCCTGGCGCGCCCAGGTGGGTTGTGCCCACCTAGGACACCTTCCGTACTCTGTTTTTCTTCTGTATGCTTGTCCTCCAAGATAAAATATATATATATATATATACTTCCCGAAGCTGTAGATCACCGTATCGCGGAGAAATCCTCTATTCTCTTTTCTTGTTGTTTTCTGCACAGTTTTGAAAATATGTCATCTCAAGACTCTGATGGTGAGAGCTATGTCTCACATCTCATTGCTGACCCAAAGACCTATGGGGACCTATCTCCTTATGGTCGAACTACGGATGACGAGGAGGATGCTCACTTGATGAGGATTGATTATTCAAGCTCGGAGGAGGAGGATGTTCCTCTACCTCAACCTGGGGATATGCACGTAGAGTTCAAGAAGTCCAGTCTCCCTAAGAGACCTAAGCAATCTATTCCTTCTCGTTTTCAGCAGAAAAGAAAAGGAGATTTATGTGACAATATCTTGAAGCTAGAGTTGGAGGTCGATGATTTAAAAGAGGAAATTGCTCTCCTCAACTACAATATGAAAAAGTTAAAGGCACAATTGTCATCACCACCACCAACTTCTTCACCACCAAAGGAAAATTGAGTATCGGGTATGGGCACTCCCCTTGGCCTCCGCCAAGCTTGGGGAGGCGCCCCGGTATCATATCATCCCACTATCTTTTTGCTTTTACTTATCTTAGTTCGATCTTTTGCTTTAGATGAATAAATGTTTAGTTCAATCCTTTCTTCTTTGAGAGTTTGCTTAGTGATCCATCCTTGTAATCGTGTGCAAGTTATATAATAAAGTTTAGTTTGAGTTTTCGCTTTCTTTACTTTCATGTTGCAAATAAAGAAGGAAAAAGAGAAAGGAAATAAATAAAAGAAAGGAAATAAATCAATAAGATCGTATACTAATACTATGGTAGGTGATGGCACCACATAAGGAAAGGTATAAGTAGGAAATTCTGTTAGAGATTGACAAACATAGTATTAGTCAATGATGCAACTCATGAAAGAAATAATAAGGGAAGAGAAGATTCGTATATAAATACACTATCCTAGAAATCTTTTGTGATTGTGAGCCCTCATCAAAATATTATATGCCAAAATTGTTGACGTTAGACAAGGAAGACAACTTAATGGTTTATGTTTGTTTATATTCACATAGAAGTCATATTGTCATAGATCCTTCAACATGTGGTGCTTGCCCCTATCTTTGCTAGCCAAAAATTCCGCACTAAGTAGAGATACTACTTGTGCATCCAAAAACCCTTAAACCCAAATCTTATTTTCAAGTGTCCACCATACCTACCTAGGGATTGAGCAAGATCCCTCAAGTAAGTTGTCATTGGTGCAAAAAGGCAATAAAAATTGCTTCTAAAAGTGTGAGATCACTTAGTGTAAGACAAAATTAAGCGTTGTACGAACTTGGATGACAAAGAATAAAAGCAACAGACTGCATAATAAAGGTTTTCATCTTAAGGGGCAATACAACATGACGTTCTTTTGCACTAAGGGATTGAGCACACAAACAAATAAGCGCATGGCAACCTCTGCTTCCCTCTGCGAAGGGCCTATCTTTTACTTATATGTATTTACTTTTATGCAAAGAGTCAAAGTTTTTCTTCTATTCCCTTTTATTTTTCTCCTTTGGCAAGCATCATGTGGTGAAGAAAGATCTAGGCAGATATGTCCAGTTGAATATAGATAGCATGAGTTATTATGGTTGACATCACCCTTGAGGTGAATATGTTGGGAGGCGAAACTATAAGCCCCTATCTTTCTATGTGTCCAGTTGAAACGTTTTGCTCATGTGTACACGGTGAGTGTTAGCAATCATAGAAGACTATATGATGGTTGAGTATATGGACTTGTCTAAAGGCTCCGACACGTGACCCTTCCTGAAAAGATGATGAATTGTAGTTGCAAAGTTGACTGAGAACATAGTTTGTTGGTTTCTAATAGAGTTTTTGCTTTGTACTTCGATTGTGTGATGAACTGTTACTTATTCATGAGAAGTATATGATAAAAGTCTTATGTTTAAATTTGTTGCTATTATAATAATCAACATGATGCTTCTATGTCTGTATTTTGTTTTTATCGACACCTCTCTCTCAAAGCATGTGGACATGTTTTTCGATTTCGGTTTTCGCTTGAGGACAAGCGAGGTCTAAGCTTGGGGGAGTTGATACGTCCATTTTGCATCATGTTTTATTACTGTTATTTATAATGTTTTTATCCATAATAATGCTTTTTGGAGTAATTCTAATGCCTTTTCTCTCATAATTTGCAAGCTACACACCAAGAGGGAGAATTCCGGCAGCTGGAAATCTAGACCTGGAAAAGCTACGTCAGGCCACCTATTCTGCACAACTCCAAACAAGCTGAAACTTCACGGAGATTTTTTTTATGGATTATTTAAGAATTATTGGAGCAAATAACTACCAGAGGGGGCCCACCAGGTGGGCACAACCCACCTGGGCGCGCCAGGGAGCCCAGGCGCGCCCTGGTGGGTTGTGCTCACCCAGGCCCACCTCCGGTGCCCAACTTCTGGTATATAAGTTATTTTAACCTAGAAAAAATAAGGGGAGGACTTTTGGGACGGAGCGCCGCCGTCTTGAGGCGGAACTTGGGCAGGAGCACCAGGGGAACTTCCCTCCCAGAGGGGGAAATCATCGTCCTCATCATCACCAACAACTCTCCCATCTTGGGGAGGGAAATCTCCATCAACATCTTCAACAACAGCATCTCATCTCAAACCCTAGTTCATCTCTTGTGTTCAATCTTGTTACCGGAACTATAGATTGGTGCTTGTGGGTGACTAGTAGTGTTGATTACATCTTGTAGTTGATTACTATATGGTTTATTTGGTGGAATATTATATGTTCAGATCCATTATGCTATTTAATACCCCTTTGATCATGAGCATGTTTATCATTTGTGAGTAGTTAGTTTTGTTCTTGAGGTCATGGGAGAAATCATGTTGCATGTAATCATGTGAACTTGATATGTGTTCGATATTTTGATAGTATGTATGTTGTTATTCCCTTAGTGGTGTCATATGAACATTGACTACATGACACTTCACCATATTTGGGCCTAAGGGAATGCATTGTGGAGTAGCAATTAGATGATGGGTTGCGAGAGTGACAGAAGCTTAAACCCCAGTTTATGCGCTATTCCGTAAGGGACCGATTGGATCCAAAAGTTTAATGCTATGGTTAGAATTTATTCTTAATACTTTTCTCGTAGTTGCGGATGCTTGCGGGAGGGTTAATCATAAGTAAGTGTTTTGTTCAAGTAAGAACAGCACCTAAGCACTGGTCCACCCACATATCAAATTATCAAAGTAGCGAACACGAATTAAACCAACATGATGAAAGTGACTATATGAAATTCCCGTGTACCCTCAAGAACGTTTGCTTATCATAAGAGACTGTTTTTGCCTGTCCTTTGCCTCAAAAGGATTGGGCTACCTTGCTACACTTTTGTTACTACTATTGTTACTTGCTCGTTACAAATTATCTTGCTATCAAACTACTCCACTACTTACGATTTCAGCACTTGCAGACATTACCTTACTGAAAACTACTTGTCATTTCCATCTGCTCCTCATTGGGTTCGACACTCTTACTTATCAAAAAGAGCTACAATTGATCCCCTATACTTGTGGGTCATCAAGTGTGTAGATGCAGTTTTGAACACTACACTTGTCATCGTAATTTGGGAAAATTACGGAAAAAATGAGCTACGTTGTGATTACCGTTTACTAATAGGAAAGAAGTTTCACCTCGATGAGTAGCTTCTCCATGCACGGAAAGCATGTAAGGAATCCAACAACTCGATCCAGATTGGGGCCTATAGATTTTATTGCCAAGATCTTCACTGTGCGCATACACTGGGTCAAGCTTGTGGGAATCATTTTCTGGATGACAGTCGTAAATACATCAAGAAGAAATTTAAAAATGTGAATATCAAGAAGACAGATAAGAAGATGAGTGTTGTACCTAAATGATTACGGATCCAATAAAGAGTTCAGAGAATTTGGCAGACGAGTACACCAGCGTTGTCAATTTCAGCGCGTCAATGACCATGATTTTTGTTGGACCTTCTAGATCAGATCCAAGCAATCTCTCAAGGAAAGGCTGATGTCGCTTGAAGCTACGTTGGTATTTCCCCAAAGAGGAAGGGATGATGCAGCACAACGGCAGTAGGTATTTCCCTCAGATATGAAACCAAGGTTATCGAACCAGTAGGAGAACCAAGCAACACAACATAAACAACTCCTGCACACAGATAACAAATCCTCGCAACCCGATGTGTTAAATGGGTTGCCAATCCCTTCCGGGGTATGGCGCCTCAAGATAGGCAAACGGACGTGAGATAAATTATAGTCGATTGATAGATCGAACGCCAAATAAAATAAATAGAAATAGAACGCAACAAGGTATTTTTGGTTTAATAGATCTAAAAATAAATGCAAGGAAAAAATAGATCGCAAAGGCAAATATATGAGAAAGAGACCGGGGGTCGTAGGTTTCACTAGTGACTTCTATCAAGAAAAATAGCAAACGGTGGGTGAACAAATTACTGTTGGGCAATTGATAGAACTTCAAATACTCATGATGATATCCAGGCAATGATCATTATATAGGCATCACATCCAAGATTAGTAGACCGACTCGTGCCTGAATCTACTACTATTACTCCACACATCGACCGCTATCCAGCATGCATCTAGTGTATTAAGTTCATGGAAAAACGGAGTAATGCAATAAGAACGATGACATGATGTAGACACGATCTATCTATGTAGAGATAGACCCCATCGTTTTATCCTTAGTAGCAATGATACATACGTGTCGGTTCCCTTTCTGTCACTGGGATCGAGCACCGTAAGATCGAACCCACTACAAAGCACCTCTTCCCATTGCAAGATAAATAGATCAAGTTGGAAAACAAAACCCAAATATCGGAGAAGAAATACGAGGCTATAAGAGATCATGCATAAAAGAGTTCAAAGAAACTCAAATACTTTCATCGATATAAAAAGATAGATCTGATCGTAAACTCAAAGTTCATCGATCCCAACAAACACACCGCAAAAAGAGTTACATCATATGGATCTCCAAGAGACCGTTGTATTGAGAATCAAGAGAGAGATATGAAGCCATCTAGCTACTAACTACGGACCTGAAGGTCTACAAAGAACTACTAACGCATCATCAGAGAGGCACCAATGGAGGTGGTGAACCCCATCCGAGATGGTGTCTAGATTGGATCTGGTGGTTCTGGACTCTGCAGCGGCTAGATGAATATTTTGTTGACACCCCTAGGGTTTTGGGAATATTGGGGTATTTATAGAGCAAATATGCGGTCCGGGGGCACCCGAGGTGGGCACAACGCACCAGGGCGCGCCTGGGCCTCCTGGCGCACCCTGGTGGGTTGTGCCCTCCTCGGGGCACCCCCCAGGCGCATCCAGGGCCCATTGTGTTCCTTCTGGTCCAAAAAAATCTCCGTGGAGTTTCATTGCGTTTGGACTCCGTCTGATATTGATTTCGTGCAATGTAAAAAACATGTAGAAAACAACAACTGGCACTTGGCGCTATGTCAATAGGTTAGTATCAAAAATGATATAAAATGACTATAAAATGATTATAAAACATCCAATATTGATAATATAACAGCATGGAACAATCAAAAATTATAGATACGTTGGAGACGTATCAAAGGCGCATTCTCAATGACCATAACGTGCAACAGCTGGAGTGATCTCTTCCCAATTGATGTCTTGTTGCGGGGCCAGCAAGACACATAAATCCATTGGAGATTCATCGAGGCGATGTGGAGGCTAATGAACCCATGGATCTGCTGAGACAAAGGTACTCGAGCGCAGTACAGCTGCGGATCAGAGGTGCTCCATAGCCTTCTTCGAGATGCCAATGTCGAAGAGGTCGAGCTGCTTGAGTTGAGGGAGAAGAAGGGTGGGCGCGGCATTAATCTGGAGAAGATAGCAGGAGCTGAAGCTGGTGCGGCGCAGCGTTGGCGTGAGGCGGAGCGCGGACGACGGTAGAGAGAGACATCGTCCATCTTCAAAGCTGAGCTCCTCGAGCTGATCTAGGGCGGGGGATAAGAACCACTCGTCGAACATGGCTTGCACCTTGCAGTTGGTACTGAACATGCGGATGTCAAAGCGTCTGGCTGGCCCAGGGTGCGATGAAAGGATCTTGGAGACTGCGGCCGTGCGTTTGCAATCCCCGTCGCAGAGGCAGCTGTCGACGGTGAGGTTGAGGGGGACGCAGTGCGAGAGGGGGCGCCACCGCCGGGAGAGCAGGGTGGTCCGCACGACAGGTTTGGTGGGGAGGAGGCCGATGATGACGAGCAGCATGTCGCCGGGGAGTCTGCTGATGAAGTCCAGGCTCGCCGGATGCGGTTTTGGCCCGACCCGCCTCCGCTTGTTGGTTGCCTCGCCGTCCATCTCAGCCGGCGGCGACACCAGTGTACACGTGTGCTGGTGTGTGTTGTGTGCTGGGTGTGCGCAAGTGCCACTGGTCCGTGTCGGTCCTAAACAAACGGTTTTTAACCCCTTTCCGTTGCGGCATCTGGAACCGTCGCCAAGTGAGTGTGGGCGATAGGGGGGTCCTTCCCACACGACCCAGAAACCGTCGGGGATATGCCTTCCTGGCACACACGTTCGGCAAAATGAGGTCGTGTGCGACCGGCGAGCGCTCAAATACGGAAATACGTACAGTAGAGCTAAAAATACAATTATATGGCGAAATTGTTTCCGGTCGCAAGTACATCCCACACAGTCAGTCCCCGCTAAACGTTTCCGTTAGTATGTACATCCCACACAGTCGCTCCAAGGAAAACGTTTCCGTTCACAGGTACATCACACACAATTTTTCCCGTTAAATCGTTTGTGATAGCGTTGCCATTGCACATGATATTAATAATTTTATCGTTTGCGTTATTGAATGCATCACATACGGTGCGTAGAAACAAACTTTGTGGCAAAGGCTGTCCATCACACACACTTTTTATGTGATAAACGTTTGCGCAAGGTGGCCTAACGCAAACAGTTTTCAAGAGAAAGTCATGTGTGCAGTGGAGATTGATCGCACACGTAGTGGATCCTAGAAACGTTTCTCATCTCCACGTATATCGCAGATGTTTCGCTTTCACAAACCGTGTGTAGTGTAATCCCTATTTAATCCATAATTAATCCAATTAATCCCTAATTTAAAAATCACATGTTATGAATTTGAAAGTAGGCAATCACTTATTTCATATCCAACCATGTTTATTACAAATATAGGTTCAAGCACGAATCCATAATTCAATGCACAGGTACATATACTAAAGAACTACAGAAGCACCAAGTAAAGAATGATGAACCACAGT
The DNA here is from genome assembly GCF_018294505.1 of Triticum aestivum. Classification (NCBI taxonomy): domain Eukaryota; kingdom Viridiplantae; phylum Streptophyta; class Magnoliopsida; order Poales; family Poaceae; genus Triticum; species Triticum aestivum. Next base: position 391,974,763 of record NC_057811.1, read on the forward strand.
TGTACTAAAGACTGTAAAGAGAGAGGCAAAGACATTCTGGTTGCTGGAGAAGGTGAAGCGGAATGCCCATATTGTGCCCTCCTCCATGCGTAAGGCACGCACGACTCTAGCCAACCCCTTGTGATGGCTGCCCGTCCATCCTTCACTATCTTCATTAGGACTTCTCGATGCTCATTGTAATCTGGATGAAATACTTTAACCTTCATTGCGTGTCCACCAATCATGTACTTTGCGAGGTAATCTTGAGTGAACTGCTTCGGGAACCACTGGGAACGAAAAAGATTCAGACATTGTTGTCTAACAACTCATTATGGCAGTAAAAAGAGAAGGCTGCAGAGTTTGTAGTTACCATCCTATGGCTCACTGTTGTGTTGGATATAGCATAAACAAACAATTTGCTTGCCACCATTCGTATCTTTTTGCTAATAATCCTTATCAGTTTCCTCACTTAATGCTTGTTCATCAATATCTCATTGCCCCATACGCAAAAAGGGTCGATGCGTGGATCCTTGCCAAGGGCATATGTACCTACAAGCAACAAGTCAATATTAGAAGCTAACTAGTGTCCAAGCCTGGATCTATATGCACTACATTATGGAACGACGGGGGAGTACAAGCCGAGGGATGAAGCTAACCTCGGCGGAAAATGGTGGCCACTCTCGTTGTTGTCCTGCATAAGTAGTGGAAAGGCATGATAAGTACAGCAATCTTAACATCAAACAAATATAGCAAAGGTAAACAGCATCATCTCCAAATGATAGCTTGAATGTGTTGGTTTTAGCATGCTATTAAAGCAGATATAAAATGGAAGGCAATGTTACCGACAGCAGGCTTAACAGCCATCAAATATTGCAATTCAAACTGGTATTGTTGAAAATGAATAGAACTTAGGTAATGCTTAAACATCACACTGGATAAATGTGTAAAAATGAAATAAAGGGCATGTGTTAACTACACCGGAAATAACTGGAACCAAATATAGCCGTTCAAACTAGTATTGATGTAGTCGAGCGGCATAGTTCCGACTTGCACATAATGAACCACACATTGTGAATGACTGAAATAAACAAGGCATAAATGACCAGTATAACAACCAAATATAGCCATTGAAAAATGGACAGAGTCTCACTTCAACCAACCTAACAAGCAAATACAGATAAACAGGGCATATGCTTGAAAACTGGACAAATGCTCACTGCAACCAACCTAACAAGCAGATAAAGATAAACAAGGCATCTGCTTGATAACTGGAGAAATGCTAAAAAAAGCAACCTAACAACCAAATACAGATAAACAAGGCATCTGCTTGATAACTGGACAAATGCTAAAAAAAAGCAACCTAACAACCAAATACAGATAAACAAGGCATATGCTTGATAACTAGACAAATACTCACTGCAACCAAACTAAGAACCAAATACAGATAAACAAGGCATCTGCTCGATAACTGAAAAAATGCTCACTCCAACCAACCTAACAACCAAATACTGATAAACAAGGCATCTACTCACTATAAACAACCAAATATAGCCATTCGTGAAACTAAAGTGGACAATTCATACTTAAACATCACATAGACCTATTGAACAATACATTTTTGCATAACTAAAATAATTAAACACGACACAGTTAAAGAACCGCATGGCAAATGCTACTACAACAAAGGGTACGGGTTGGCAAGCTAGAAAAGGTAATATTTGCTGATAGAATGTTGCCTCACATTTCATGGAGGGGATCCTTTCAGTTGGAAGAGCACAGACCCATGCTGCGCTCTCTGATGTCATAGATGGGTTGTTTCACCTTGGAAGAACCTTCGTGGGTGCCCTCCTCGTGGTCGTGGTCGTGGTCGATGAGATCTGACTTGGCAATTGAGGATCCCAAGCCGCCGCCGTAGAACGTGTCCTTCAGAAGTGACAAAATGGGCACGATGGCATATAAAGCTCGCAAATCCTTGACCGCTTGGCGAAGGAGATCAGCGGCAAGGTTGTCGAAGAGATCGACGGCGGTTGAACCAGAGGGGTTGGGGATGGACCACATAACCTGTGACATGGCCCGCATGAAGCTGTCGGTGTCGACGAGCTTGATGTCGTAGCCAGCTTTCCCGAGATACAGTAATACACTAGCCTGCTGACATGAAGCCTTCGGCATGGCAATGTAGTCAACGTCTTCACCGGCTTCCGCGGCGACGTGTTGCTCCGGGATCGACAGCTCGGGGCGAACGGCGGCCACCTCAACGTCCGCCGGCGAGGCCATGATAAGCCTCTTCTTGGCCGAACGCTCGTCGGGCTCCCCGGGATATGTGGTCGAGCTTAGGCTGTGACATTCTGGAGCAGGGGATGTGGATCTGGCGGGGAGGGACATCGCAGGCCTCATCTAAAAACTCAGGGGAGTGGGGCGACCTATGGGGATCGCTGGATAACCTAAACTTTATTATCTAAGCTAGGAGGAACGGGCAGACCGGCAGGGTTGGCGGCGGCGCCGGCGGCGGCCGCGAGCTAGGGTTCGAAGGGGGAGGGGTGGGTGGGAGACTGTGGAGGGGGTGGTGTTTGAGGATACGCCGCAGCTACTGAAAATTTTAGTAATGGTGGGTGGAGATGGTGGTGGACGAGGGAGGGCGACGGTTCAAATGCCTCGGCTGCTAAAATTTTACTATAAGGTCGGTGCTGGAGGAGTGTGGGCGACGGTTGAAGTACGGCGGCTACTAAAATTTGGGTAAAGGAATTGATGCGGGGCGGGAGTGCCCAAGATCGCGCACGGTACAATAACAATATGCGTGTATGATAATAAGGAAAAGTGGAGCGGATCCGCCGATTTTTGCAACGCTCAAGGCGGGTAGTTTGTGTTTTATATTTCTAGCTAGCTGGTCTATCGCACACGGTTTGTCCTAATTTCCAAAAAAACTTACCCGCCTTTAGCTTCCACAGGTGGTGGTTTTACAGCGCACTTGCATCGCACACGGTTAAGCCAGTACCTCCACCCTTTGCTCGCGCTTGCGCGGTCGTGGTGGTTTCAGCACCCTTGCATCGCACACGGTTGATCCAGTACCTCCACCCTTTGCTTGCGCTTGCACGGTCGTGGTGATTTCAGCGCACTTGCATCACACATGATTGAGCCAGTACCTCCACCTTAATTTGCTCGCGCTTGCGCGGTCGTGGTGATTCACATCGCACTTGTATCGCACACGGTTTAGATATTATACCCCGTGTCCGTTGAGGATCATCAAAGTCTTTGCAGCAAAAAATAATGTTAGGGAGGGTCAAAAGACAGCCACACCAGCATGTGGCCCAAATATATATGAGTGAAAAGGGTGGTATGTGATGTTCAAAATTCCAATGTAAAACTTTGACCCCGCTGTCGGTGTCAAAACCGGCGGATCTCGGGTAGGGGGTCCCGAACTGTGCGTCTAAGGTTGATGGTAACAGGAGACAGGGGACACAATGTTTACCCAGGTTCGGGCCCTCTCTATGGAGGTAATACCCTACTTCCTGCTTGATTGATCTTGATGAATATGAGTATTACAAGAGTTGATCTACCACGAGATCGTAATGGCTAAACCCTAGAAGCCTAGCCTATTATGACTATGGTAATGAGTATATCCTTTCCGGACTACACCCTCCAGTTTATATAGGCACCGGGGGAATCTAGGGTTACATAGAGTCGGTTACATAAGAAGGAATCTTCATAGTTGGTCGCCAAGCTTGCCTTCCACGCCAAGGAGAGTCCAATCCAGACACGGGTACAGTCTTCGGCCTTCATGTCTTCACAGCCCACCAGTCCGACCCTGTGATAATAGGCCGGACGCCCGAGGACCCCTTAGTCCAGGACTCCCTCACCCGCGGGCCCACAGTTGGGCGCGTCATTGAAGATCAATGAGAGGGGCCAGAAGTGAAGAACCACCTGGAAGTGGCCAAATATATGTACGAATATTGGGGATGTTTAAAACTTTAAATACACAATGCATAACTTTGGTGGCACCTGCCTCGCAAACCCGAAAGCACCCTAACAACCACCTAGCTAGGATATATATAATGACATAATGTCGTACCTAGCTAGGATGCTTGGCCCACCACCTCCCACTTCGTGTCAGCGGAGCAGATGCACGTAATGACCGATACTTTGGTCATACATGCATGTCGCCATGACCTACCATAAGACGGACCAACGAATCTTTCGTTTGGTCAAATGACAGTTGTTGTTGTCGATAAACCGCTTGGGCCAATAGATTGAACCATCATAAACATCGCACGAGAGGGGCCACAAAACCAGCACCTCTTGCATGCGGCCCAAAATGATGTACGTTGGGAAGGGGTGATGTGTGTTTTCAATATAGAATAATGTACAATTTAGATGTGGTGCCTACCTCTCGATACAGAAAACAACCATGAAGACAAGGTAGTTAAGGATGAGATCCGTACGCAGGGTTTGATGTTGGTCGAACCCAGCAATCCGGGCATCTAGGAGGGAATCCAGATAACGCATGAGCTCAAGCTTTGGTTGACCGACATTTGACGGTGACCGGCCCTAACATGAACTAGGAGGAATCCATTCATGGCCAACACATACCCCTCATTATCGGTCAAAGGAATGATATATATACACTCGGGGAGCCCACGGATATCTGTGTCGTCACAAAAAACCGCACAAGCGAGACGTGGTCGATCGGAAGACCCCGTATACACTGCATGCGGCCCAAAAATATGTATGGGTACGATGGTGTATGATGTGTTTAAATCCCAAATGCACAACTTCGATGAGCCACGCTAAGTACATTACAAACCGAACACCGTACCCGACTCCAAGCCTGGTTCAATAGCTATGATGTCAGTTTCCCAACTTTGAGGCGGCAGCAGGGGGGGTCGTCCCACACATGCTCTCAAACTTTATTTTGTCTAGCATGGGACACATCTATATATATCTATACATCTGTATCTATACATCTATACACATATATAGTGTGCGAATAACTATGAAAGTTGCTCGTTGGATGAAGCCAATCCGACGGTACAGAGATGGCAAATCCGAGCACTACTGTTCGTTGGATATCATCTACATTCCACCAGATTCTGCCACATATACAATCTAGAAGACTCCATGGCTGAACTTAAGCATAATGCACAAACCTCAAAACACAAGCACTTCTCCTTTGTTCTCTAGAATCTTCCATATCTTAATTGCCCAAACCTTTTTTTAATGAATTGTCACTTTTTGTTTTTACCTTTACAATGCATAATTCCATGAATCTTAAAATAGTTTTTTTACAAAACTAATTGATTTTGGATGAGATGAACTATAAGAATTAAACGAACATCTACATCATGCATATCTGGGAGAAGAGGCGGGAAACCGATGAGAGGAGTGGCGAGAAACGGTAGGCGGTTTTGAATGAAAACCTAGTAGAGAAGGAAGCGTGAGCTACACGACGCATTTGCATAGTGCTTACCCATGTACTGCATGTCCTGTCGAAAGGGCTCAGGGTTGCCGTTCGATCTGGGAGCATCCAACGGTGCACATGTACGATCCGCAGGGTTTGGGTTCTGGCCAGTCAGAACGCAGCACCCAGATCGCGCGTGCAGCGGGGGTGGATATCATACGGAAACCAACATTCGGTGGAAACCGGTGAAAACCACGAGAAAAAGATGTTTTGAAGTTTCAAAAAAATGCGGGATGTTAAGAGGATGATGTTTTATTGGCACACAAAATTTTAAGTTGAAGCACATTAAGAGATGTGAGCTATGAAAATGACAAAATCAGTGTTGAATAGTGCCGAATAGTAATGTCACTCTTCAGGGCGGAATTTTTCTTTTTCATAGCTCACATCTCGTAATGTTTTTCAACTTAAAATTTTGTGTCACAATAAAACATCACCTTCTTAACATCCCACATTTTTTCAGATTTTTATGAAACTTTAAAATATGGTTTCCATGAAGTTTTCATTGAATATCGGCTTTCGTGAGTGAACCGTGTGCTATTTGAAAACATTTCGTGAGATGAATCTTGGTTTTTAAATCCCCGTAAATCCAAAACTAAGCTGAAAATCGTGAAACCTGACATGGTGTCACGACATCGCACTTATATGTCGAGGAAATTTTTCGTCCATTGTGGTGCAAGTTTTATTACAAGCCTCTTACAAACCGGAGCTTCTCTCAAAGAAGCCTCGTGGTTCCAATAGGGAAACGTGTCCCCCGTGTGGGCGAAATGTAATCACTGCCTCTTTTCACCTTGTATTTTCTTCCACGGGCAGCATGGAACGACAGGATATCCGTGCTGAAACTTAAACTTATTCAGGGTTCGTTTGGCCTTTTTATACACTAATTGAGTTTCCTAGGCATTTAATGTCCATAATTCAAATCTGAACTACAAATACATGCTCCAGTTCACCAAAAGGGCTAGAAAAATTATACATGTATCCTTGGGTGCATGTTTAGGTCCCATGCCAGGAATGGGAACGAATTACAACCGTACTGGTGTCATGGCTCGTACTCAAACATTTCGAATCTCGGTTTTTAAGTCACCATAAATCCTAAACTCACCAGAAAGTCATCAAAGGTGGCATGGTGTCACGTCATGGCACATACATGTCGTGGTAAAAACATTGTCCAATTTGGGCCAAGCTTTATTACAAGCCTCTTACAAAAACTGGAGCTTCTCTCAAAGAAGCCTCGTGGTTCTGATAGGGAAACGTGTTCCCCTTGTGGGCGAAACATAATCACTACCTCTTTTCGCCTTGTATTTTCTTCCACGGGCAACAAGGAACCACAGGATATCCGTGCTGAAATTTAAACTTATTCAGGGTTCGTTTGGCCTTTTTATGCACTAATTGAGTTTCTTAGGCATTTAATGTCCATAATTCAAATTTGAACTACAAATACATGCTCCAGTTCACCAAAATGGCTAGAAAAATTATACATGTGTCCTTGGGTGCATGTTTAGGTCTCATGCCAGGAATGGGAACGAATTACAACTGTACCGGTGTCCTGGCTCTTCCTAAAACATTCTGAATCTCAGTTTTGAAGTCCCCATAAATCCTAAACTCACCAGAAAGTCATCACAGGTGGCAAGGTGTCATGTCATGGCACATATATGTCGTGGTAAAAACATTGCCAATTTGGGCCAAGCTTTATTACAACCCTCTTACAAACCGGAGCCTGTCGCAGGAACCCTCGTGGTTTCGATAGGGAAACGTCTCCCCTTGTGAGCCAAACGATAATCACTCCCTCTTCTAGCCTTGTATTTTCTTCTACACGCGACACGGAACAACTGGAGATTCATGCTAAACTTTGAAATTATTCAGGGTTCATTTGACCTTTTTTATTCATTAATTGAGTTTTCTAGGCATTTAATGTCCATCATTCAAATCCGAACTACAAATACATGCTCCAGTGCACCAAAATGGCTAGAAAAACATACATGTTTCCTTGAGGTGCATGTTTAGGTCCCATGGAACGAATTCAACCGTCTCGCCGTCCTCGCCTGGCCACAAACATTGCGAATCTCGGTTTTTAAATGTCTGAAAATCCAAAACTCACCAGGAAATCATGAAACTTGGCATGGTGTCACTACATGGTATATATAATTGTCCAATTTGGGCGAAGCTATATTACAAGCCTTTTACAAACCGGAGCCTGTCGCAACCCTCGTGGTTCTGGTAGGGAAACACGCCCCTCTTGTGGGCGAAACAATAATCGATGCCTCTTCTCACCTTGAACTTTGTTTTCTACAGGCAACATAGAATAACAGGAGTGTCGGGCTGAAATTTGAAATTGTTCAGGGTTCGTTTGGCCATTGTATATATATTACTAATTACTAAGTTTTCTATGCATTTAATGTAGTCTAGAATTCAAATTTGAACTGCAACCACATGCTCTAGTGAAGCAAAATGGGTGGGAAATCGTACATGTGTCATTGGGTGCATGTTTAGGTCTCGTTTAAGGAATGAGAATGAATTACAAACTTGTCGTCATCCTGAAACAATGAGAATCTCGGTTTTTAAATCCCAGTAAATAAAAAAGTCAACCAAAAAACATGAAACTTGGGATGGTTTCATGACATGGCATATATATGCCGTGGTAAAAAAATCGTCCAGTTTGAGAAGAGGCCCACACATTAGTAGCCAACGAAGTCCTTTTTGAAACAAAAAGCTGACACGTTAATATCGCAAACGGTTGTATTATATTTACCGTGTCGAAATTTAACCATACTCGGTGACGTGCGTGCAGCTGTTTGATTAGACAGGACGAGCGCGAGAAGTCCACTGTGCAGGTTCGACGGGACGTGTGCGAGCAGTCCGCCGCGCAGGCTCGACGGGACACGTGCATCCTGTCCACCTCGCAGGCTCGACGGGACACGTGCGAGCAGCAAGGCCGCCCATGCTCACCGGGAAGCGAGCTCTTTGACCTCCATGCACCAGCCGCCGCTCACCTCGGTCACAACTTCTCCATTAATGGGTTAATTAAAGCACCTGGACGGAGGGTGTTTGCTTGTGATCCCATGGCAGCATTTGCTTTGTTCGTGTTTTCAACTAGTATTCCGCCCTAATTCAAATTGCCACATAGGGCAACGGATAATACGACCACAAATAAAATGGCAGCGGATAATACAATGACAAATTTACAATGGCGCACATAATAATTGTCTTACATATTCCGGATAATTTCAAATGCCACATGCGGCAAAGCCCGGAAGACATGGGGGCAAGAGAAGAAGGAAATTGCAGACAACGATCTGGGTCGCTACTGTCTCTACTCGTCGATGGATCGCCGGGAGGCGAAATCCTCCAGCTCCTTCTTCAATTCCTCACGACTTTTGTTGAAAGCAGCCACGGATTCCTCCACCTCCTGCTCGCGCTCGATCCGGAGCTTCCTCAAGCCACCCATAAGTTCCTCGACGACCGCTTTCAGCGTCATCTCCGAGGCACTGCTCTGCTCATGCAGCATCTTCCAGCCGGCGGCCTCCTCCTCCTTCTCGGCGACCAACTTGAGGACCTTCACATTGTCATCCATGAGTTGCTCGACGAGGACGGTCGCCTTGTCAACCGAGGCATCGCTGATCTTGAGCAGCTTCATCAAGCCGTCGACCAGCTCCTGCTGCGTACTAACGCCAGCGAGAATGTCGTCATCGCCGGCGAAGGACTTCAGGAACGCCGGCTCGTCGTGATGGCCGACGCCGCAAATGCGCTTGTGAGAGCCCTCGCGTGCCCGTGAGAGCTCGTTCGAGGGCTCTGCGGCACGCCGGGACATCTCTGCTGCGGCTGCGGCTTCGCTGCGGGAGCTCTCTAGTGCTTCCGCGGCCTTGGTCTTTGCTGCCTGGTTATATGTCCACCCTAAACTCCTCCTACCGGTCATGGCGGAACGACTTGACAGAGAAAACCAGTTGTGTGGGTGATGAGGAGAGGAACTGTGAAGTAATTTTTGAGTGGGTAGTTTTTATAGCCCAGTGCTAAGTGTGAACACATATTAGTTTGATAGGTGTGAACAGATTTGCAATTACTTATTGCGTTGTAATCAGCAATGTGACGAGAAACAAGGTCAAAATTTATTGATGGCAGAAGGTTGACCACATGGTCCCTGCGCGCGCTCTGCTCGCCGTTGAGGCAAAGTTACAATGGCAACTGTTAATAATTCTTAATAATTGTCTTACATATTCAGGATAATTTAAAATGCCAAATGCGGCAAGGCCCAGAACACTGACGACCTACATATGCATACAATTATAATAAAATATAAGCTAAAAGGCTGAGCTGGCGGCCTTCCGATGATGGTCTTCTCGGACTCCCTGATCAGCATAGCACCCTTGCGGCCGCTCACTCCGAGTGTCCCGACCCGCCTCCGCCTACGAAGCTGCTGGCACTGGGAGGCTCTTGGGGCTGCTGGGCCTCTTCCAAAAGAGCTTGACAGCGTGCAATCGCGCGCATGACAACTCCGCGGAACCGCTCCATTTCCATGTCTCTGGCCTGGTAGCAAATTTCGTCGATCACCTGCATCCTCAAGATATCACGTTGGCGATGTTCTACTTCGTCGGGGATGTCAACTCCGCCAAGGATGCGCTTGAGCCTGGCCACCACATCATCGGGATCAAGGTTGACACGGCCGCCGCGGGCAATGATGAAGTCGTAGGCTGCCTTTATCATGACTAAATCGTAGAGGTCCTCGGCCCATTCCTTGCGGGGCATCAGGCTCTCGATGAGCACTGGTGACGGCAGCTCTTCGGGTGGGTCGTCGATCATGCTGCCGAGCAGCTCTGGATCTTTTGCATGGTGGATGGCAAACTGCTCATCACACCTCCTCTGTAATATGTCGATTGTGCTCCCAAGGACTGTGACGCCGATATCGCTGCCGATGGGCCATGGTGCCTACATCTGCCGATGAAGCTCTTGCTCCCCGACCTGCTCCGACTCGTTCTCCTCGCCGAAGATGTAACGCAGGTAGGCGTCGATGACGAAGCTTTGGTCATTGCCTGGCATGCTTGGAATAACTAATGCTAGATGGGTGAGGACTAGATCTTCGCAGAGTGTCGCGATGGTGCATTGCCGCCTGGGTTATACGCAGCAAGCCGTTAGCTGGTGGCGGGAAACCGGTGAGGGAATAGGCGTGGATTTTACAATTCATCCATGTGGAGCGCGGAAAGCATTCGCTGGAACGCGGGAAGACTAAGTGAAGCACACACACAACCCGAATACCGTATCCGGTGCCACGTGTTATTTATCACACAAGTGTTAACATAAGGAAACATATGTGTAACTTACTAATGATCGCACACGACTACTCGCAGACGCATCGTGCGCGTTATTCCTAGCCACCGCAAACAACTAGTTTGCATTTTTCAAAGTTTTTTGTACACACACGTACTAACTGTATTAACCGTCTATGTTGTAATTTCTCATCGCAAACAGTTCATCCGAGTCGGCTGTTTGCCACGTATCACACACATCTTGTTAAGTTGAACTGTTTCTGTTGCGTTCGCTAATCAAAAACAGTTCGTCCGAGTGAACCGTATGCCCTATATCACACACACCTTGATCTGGCTAACCATTTATGTTGCACCCCCTAATAGCAAACGGTTCATTGGAGCAAACTGTATGCCATTTATTGCACACACATTGATATGGCTGCCCGTTTTGTTGTTCTGCCTCATCGCAAATAGTTCGAATGGGTTAACCGTGTGGCCTGAATCGCACACGCAACTAAAATCTGAACCGTGTTTGATGCATCCTCCATCGTAAACGTTTTGCACATTTTTTGACGGTTTTTTTTACACCACCGTTTGCGATTATGGCATCACACACAGTTTCGTCGAAGGGTCTCTGATCGTAGTGTCGCATTAGCAGCATCCTGCAGTAGTGTGCGTCCTTTGGTGCATGCCGTCGTGCAGTGGTGAAGTGTGCGCGATTGCGTCCTTCACGCGGAAGAAGTGTGCCCTCAATTTACTAGCGTGTGGGGTGCTACCTCGAGTGGTTTCAACTTTGTTTACTTCATCGCGTGTCAGATGGGCCTCTAGTTTACTTATTTTCACCCACTGCCACATGGGCCAGCACACGAAGATAGAGAACACAAGCTGACAAGGCAGCATGTGGACTGGTTGACTGGTCAACTAAACAATATATGGAGCTATATGCTGACACGGTGACCATATAATCCCTCGGTATAGAGAGTTCGAGTGAGAGGGGAGGCCCGTGAGAGATAGGGGGAGGCCCATGAGAGATAGTAGAGAGAGAAAGAGCTACTCCCTCCATTCGATAATGTAGTGCCTACATTTTTTTAAAGTCAAACTTCTGAAACTTTGACCAAGTTTATAAAGAAATTACTTATATCTACAATACCAAAGATAAATAATAATATGAAGTAAGTACATGTGGTGATGAATCTAATGATCGTTCCAGATGTAAATGTTTTTCTCCACATATACCTGGTCAAACTTTTCTGAGGTTTGACTTTTCAAAACATCCATATGCTTATGGACGTGAGGGAGTACCTAACTAGAGAGAGAGAGTGTGTGTGTGTGAAATAGCAAGAGTGACTGAAAAAGTGTGTGAAAGAGGCATGGACAACACACGATAAAAGTAGAGAAAAAGTGTGTGTGTCTTATGCAAACATATCACACATGCATCTTCGACAGCGGAAGCAAGGTGAGGATATGGTGTGTGGTTTTTTGCAACCGAGAGATAAAGCCCCTAGCACGTGGCCAAGAGGGGTCTGACAGACAAGGGAGAGAGGTCGAGAGAGACGTACGGAGAAAATGCAGACATGGGGAGGAGATAGTGTATGTTTGTCATAGAGAAATCCCCTGGAGACCGTGATGGGACTACATGGGTGGGATATTGAGTGAGAAGGTGTGTGTGCGATAGAAGATACCCCGAGAGATATCGAGATAGATGTATGGATGGAAGGACACAATACATGTGTTCCTGATGGCTAGTGAGAGATAGTCATACTTAGGGGGGAGTGCGTGCACCTATGATGGAGTGAGGGATTATGGTACTTAGGGGGGGTGTCTGTAGCGACCCGACCTCAAACGGTCAAGTCTCTGTGCTTCAGTGTCATCCCTGGATCGGTAATGCTGACACACACAGTACTCGAAGGATCTATAACAGAGTAGCAATCACACACTTATTACATCGAATGTCTCAAAAGAGAACTTATTACAATAAATATGGCTTAAGGCCATCTAATACGATAACAGCGGATGGCTTGGAAGAAAAAGTGAGTCCATCAACTCCAACGGCATAGCTGAGCTGCACGGCAACGACGTAGCCAACCTTACTCCTCATCTGAAAAGTCTGCAACATGATATGTTGCAGCCCGAAAATGGGTCAGCACATGGAATATGCTAGCAATGTAGCACAGTAGAGCAATGAACACAATAATGCTATCACTATATGCATATATGGCTGGTGGAGGCTCTATGGTTATAAGGTTTTTGCGAAAAGCCAATTTTTTCCTACAACAAAGGAATAAGTTTTATTTTAACTATCATGGTAGTTGAAACATCATTGAGAAGGTTCCTCCAACTCAATCCCAATTAAAGTAATTTATTAACCCAACAAATTAAATTAAAGTGATGAGATACAATAGGATAATCCAAGCCAATCTGTCCATAACCGGGGACACGGCTAACCATGATTAGATTGTACACTCTGCAGAGGTTTGTGCACTTTCCCCCACAAGACTCGATCTCCTCCGTTGGATTTCTCGCACTACAGGGTGTTTGAGAAACGGATGACCGAGACACAGTCTTTCGGCAGCATTAACTCTTTACTCTGGGTGGACAGTTACACCTACTTTCCCTCTACATCTGCTAGCCCACCACTGAAAGAGGTCACGGAACATACTCAACTATGCCAGAGCCCATAATGGCTTGTGGCTGCACACGGAAGTTTCTAGCATGAATAATCTTAAGATCCCTTTGAGCCTGGGTGGCGGACCGTAGGAAAATCACACGGGTACTCCTGGATATCCTAGGACAACACTGGATTCTCCAATCCACCCAGATGTGTATTAAAGTTGCCACCTTAAGTTGAACCATGAAGTAACAATCTCACATCTGTCATGGATACACTCGAACCCAATCCACGTCTATGAGCATAGCATAGCAATATAAGCATAACGTAGAAGTAACTCCCAAGGTTTGATAACAAAACAAGGCAATAGGTTCTACCTCATCAACTACTTCCCAAACCCACAAGTTAATCACATCCTAATCATGAAGTGTTTGAGGATTGGAACTAATGCATAAAAACTGGGTATGAAAAGAGTATGATCAATGTGTTACTTGCCTTGCTGACGATCCGCAAAACCTGGGGACTCATAGTAGCACGCTTCGCACTCCGGGAATTCTATCGCAAACAAACAATAGCATACATAAGCAATCAATCACAGAAGCATGGGTAACATTCAAATAAGAAGATCTAACCAGAAAGTTCAAATTAAGAACTCCGGTTTGCAAAAAGAATCAAATCAAACGGAGCAACGAAACTCAAACTGCGAAAGAAACAAGATCCGATTACTAATCTGAGCTAAAGTAAAATTTTACAGTACCAAAATCTTGTTCAAGTTGGTTAAACAGAAAGAGGGTTTCGAGACGAAGATCTAGGCACTTGAATCGCCTGATTCTGATAAACGAGCAAAAAGATAAACTAAAACGAAAATCGGATCAGAAATCGCGATCGAAAATAATCGCGAAAAACCCGAGAAAAAGAAAAACGGACGAACGGGCTAACGAACGAACGTTCGTCGTCTGTGACTAACGGGCGAAAACCGTTTGTTAAAACAAACGTACGGTCGAACGTCGCTAAATAAACTAAACCGAGAAAACCAACGAACTGATCTAAAAAAACGTAGCTAGGGTTTAAAAAACCGACGGTTTTACCTAAACCGAAAAAAAACCGAACGGCGAGATTTGCGAACTCCGGCGCGGCTCCGGCGGCTTCCGGCGAGCGGGGCGGTGGCGCAGGCGATGGCGGGGTGGCGCGGGTGGTGCGGCGGCGAGGCGCTAGGCGGCTCGATGGCGGCGGCTGCGCGGCTGCTGCTGCGGGCTGCGGTGGCGGGGTGGGGAGGCGAAGTGGGGGCGGGGGTGGCGGCTTATAAGGAGGGGAGGGCGGCGGTGGCTTGCGGGAGGGGGCGGTGGCGGCGTGTCCAGGACAGACACATCCTGGCGGTGGCGGCGCTTCTCGGGAGTCCTCTCCCGAGCCGGTGCGGGGAGGCGCGCGGCTGGGCCGGCTGGGCCTCGGCCCAGTGCGGTCCGGCGGTGGTTTTTTTGACATATTCCGCCAAAATAAAATCCTAGAGAAATAAATAAAAATCTAAAAATACCAAAACAAATTTTCACCGTCTAAATAAAATATTTAGAACAGGGTGAACATTTTCTTGGCCTAAAATGAAATTTTGAAAAATGCACCCTTTTTTCTAATTCAAATAAAATTCCAATAAAAACCCAATAAAAATATTAATCTGATTTTAATACTTTTCCTCCAATATTTTATTTATTTTGGAGAAGTCATATTATCTCCTCTCTTATATTTTTTTATATGAAATATTTTGGAGAGAAAAATAAATAAACCAAAGTGATCCTTGTTTTGATATTTGATAAAAGTCAAATATGAAAAACATGAAATCCCCAACTCTCTCCGAGGGTCCTTGAGTTGCTTAGAATTTCGAGGATCGCGAAACGAAATGCAACAAAATATGATATGCATGAATGACCTATGTATAACATTCCAAATTGAAAATTTGGGATGTTACAAACCTACCCCGCTTAAGAGGAATCTCGCCCTCGAGATTCGGGTTGGCTAGAAAATAGGTGTGGGTCGTCTTTGCGAATATCATCCTCTCGTTCCCAGGTGGCTTCATCCTCGGTATGGTGGCTCCACTGAACTTTGCAAAACTTGATAACCTTACTACGAGTAACTCGGCTGGCAAACTCAAGAATTTTGACTGGTTTCTCTTCATAGGTCAAATCATTGTCCAACTGAATTGCCTCTAGGGGTACTGTATCTCTCAGCGGTATATCGGCCATCTCTGCATGACACTTCTTCAACTGGGAAACGTGAAAAACATCATGAACTCCTAACAGTCCTTCGGGTAACTCCAACTTGTAGGCAACCTCTCCCATGCGTTCCAAAACACGGTATGGTCCCACAAATCTCGGGGCTAACTTTCCCTTAACTCCAAAACGTTTAACATCTCGCAAGGGTGAAACTCGCAGATACGCTCTATCTCCGATTTCATAGACTACCTCCTTGCATTTTGAATCTGCATAACTCTTCTGCCTTGACTGAGCTACCTTCAGTCTGTCTCGAATCAGTTTAACCTTCTCTTCAGATTCCTTCCTCAAATCCGGTCCAAACAACTGGCGGTCTCCAACTTCATCCCACATCAATGGTGTTCGACATCTTCTTCCATACAAGGCTTCGAACAGTGCCATCTTCAAACTGGCCTGGTAGCTGTTGTTGTATGAGAACTCTGCGTAGGGCAAGTTGTCATCCCAACTAGATCTGTAGTCTAGTGCACAAGCTCTCAACATGTCCTCCAGAATCTGATTGACTCTCTCAGTTTGTCCATCTGTCTGCGGATGAAAAGCTGTACTGAACTCCAGTCTGGTGCCCAAGGTCTGGTGCAACTGATGCCAAAATTTTGAAGTAAATTGCGTTCCTCTATCTGATACGATGGTCCTCAGAACTCCATGCAGACACACAATCCTGGTCATGTATATCTTGGCCAACTTCGCACTTGTATACATGGTTTTCACTGGGATAAAGTGAGCCACTTTGGTCAAGCGATCAACTACTACCCATATAGAATCATATCCTGATTTGGTCCTAGGAAATCTGGTGATAAAATCCATGCCAAGCTTATCCCACTTCCATTCGGGTATCGGCATAGGCTGTAGCAATCCTGCTGGCTTCTGATGTTCTGCCTTCACTCTCTGACATACATCACATACGGCTACATACTCGGTAATATCCTTCTTCATACCAGTCCACCAGAAACGCTCCTTCAAATCCAAATAAATCTTGGTGTTTCTGGGATGTATCGAGTATGGTGAGTCATGAGCTTCCTGTAGAATCAACCTTCTGAGCTCCACATTATTGGGCACATATATACGGTCCTCAAACCACAAGGTGTCATGCTCATCCTCACGAAACCCTTTGGTTTTCCCTTCACTCATCTTCTCCTTTATCTCAGCGATCTCTTTGTCATCCTTCTGAGCTTCTCGAATCTTTTCCAATAATGTTGACTGAACCTCCAATGTTGCCACAAAACCTTTAGGAACTATCTCCAATCGAAGTTCTCTGAGATCCTCGGCTAACTCCTTTGGCATCCCTCCGCTTACGAGGGTGTTAACATAACTCTTACGGCTCAAAGCGTCTGCTATGACATTGGCCTTTCCTGGATGATAATGCAACTTCATATCATAATCCTTTATGAGCTCCAACCATCTCCTCTGCCTGAGGTCAAGCTCCTTCTGTGTGAAGATGTACTTCAAACTCTTGTGATCCGTGTATACATCGCAACGGTTTCCAATGAGAAAATGTCTCCAGGTCTTGAGCGCATGCACTACGGCTGCTAACTCCAAATCATGCGTGGCATAATTTAACTCATGCAGTTTCAGTTGTCGTGAGGCATATGAAACAACTCTTCCGTCTTGCATCAGTACTCCTCCAAGTCCTAAGCGTGAAGCATCGCAATACACTTGGAAGTCCTTGCGTATATCCGGCAGAATCAGCACTGGGGCTGTAGTCAAACGTTTCTTCAACTCCTGAAAACTTGCTTCACATTCATCAGTCCAATGGAACTTAGTGTCCTTCTTCAACAATGCCGTCATAGGCTTCGCAATCTTAGAGAAATTCTCAATAAATCTCCAATAATATCCCGCGAGTCCAAGAAAACTGCGGATCTCTCCAACTAAGGTGGGTGCCAACCACTCAGTGACTGACTGAACCTTGGTGGGATCCACTGCTATACCTTCTCCTGATATAACATGTCCAAGAAATCCAACTTCCTTCAACCAAAACTCACACTTGCTTAACTTGGCATACAACTGATGTTCCCTGAGCTTCTCCAGAACCATACGTAGATGCTCCTTGTACTCCTCTTCATTCTTCGAGTATACCAAGATATCATCAATGAACACCACAACGAACTTATCCAAGAACTCCATGAACACCTTGTTCATCATACTCATGAAATAGGCAAGGGCGTTAGTCAGTCCAAAAGACATGACCGTATACTCATACAGCCCGTACCTTGTGGTGAAAGCTGTCTTAGGTATATCCTTCTCTCGAATCTTCAGCTGGTGATATCCTGATCGCATATCGATCTTCGAAAACACTTTAGCTCCTGTCAACTGGTCAAATAAATCATTGATCATCGGCAGTGGGTACTTGTTCTTGATCATCACTTCATTCAATGCACGATAATCAACCACCATTCTTAACGATCCATCCTTCTTCTAAACCAAGAGCACTGGTGCTCCCCATGGTGATGAACTTCGTCGAAGGTAACCTTTCTCCAACAACTCCTTAATCTGCTTCTTGATCTCTTCTAGATCATTTGCGGGCATCTGGTAGGGTCTCTTTGATATTGGCCCGGTGCCTCGCAATAGCTCTATCAAAAAATCGATGTCTCGATCTGGCGGCATGCCTGGCAACTCCTCTGGAAAAACATCTGGGTAATCCTTCACTACAGGCACTTCCTCCTGAACAACTCCCGTGAGGGAATTTACTTGGCTCCTCCTAGGCGCATGCCTAGATACATACTTGATCCTTTTTCCCTCCGGGGTGGTGAGCAAAATCGACTTACTCGCGCAATCGATGTTTCCCCCATACATTGATAGCCATTCCATTCCCAGTATCACATCCAATCCTTGTGACTCCAAAATTATCAGGTCTGAGGGGAAAACATGGCTTCCAATGGTCAATGGCATCTGAAAACATCCTTGGCTTGCCATATACTCCGCTCCTGGTGAAATTACTAACATGGGTGTCCTGAGTACTTTAGTGGGCAGTTTATACTTATCCACGAATCCCCTTGATATGTATGAATGCGATGCACCAGTATCAAAAATAACGATTGCAGTAAATGACTTAAGCAAAAACTTACCGATAACGGCATCAGGCTGATCCTCAACCTCCTCCACGTTCACGTGGTTCACTTGTCCTCTGTTGAAAGGGTTGGGCTTCTTCCCAGCGCTTCCATTGCCATTCCCATTCTTCGCTTCAGGGCACTCAGTGGCGTAATGTCCAGTCTTCCCGCACTTGAAACAAGTAATGTGACTTTGGTCCTTCTTGGCGGGCGTGGCTGGGTTAGAGCGGTTCTGGTTACCACCGGCTCCCTTCCCGTTTCCATTCTTGGGGCCACTGTGGTTGTGAGAACTCCCTCCATTGTGGGTGTGACCTCCATGGTTATGGACAAGTCCTCCCGAGTTCAGGGTTAAACGAGGCTTTTACTGAGCTCCTGAGTTGTACCTTCCTTGTCCATACTTCCTTTTGCGGCTCTCTATCTGCTGCTGCTTCCCTTCAATCATAAGAGCCTTGTCTACCAACCCCTGGTAGTTGTTGAATGTTGCCACCATCAACTGCATGCTCATCTCATCATTCAGCCCTTCCATAAACTTCTCCTGCTTTGCGGCATCTGTGGCCACATCATCAGGGGTATAACGAGATAGCTTACTAAATTCATCCACGTACTGCCCCACAGTACGGTTCCCTTGGCGTAAGTTGCGAAACTGACGCTTCTTCATGCCCATAGCTCCAGTTGAGATGTGGGCTGTGCGAATGCTTGCTGAAACTGATCCCAAGTAACATTGGCTATGGGAAATGTGGCTGTGTAATTCTCCCACCATGAGGCTGTTGGTCCGTCCAACTGATGTGCGGAAAAACGCACCTTCTCTGCATCCGTGCAACCTACGGTGGTTAACTCCCTTCGAATCCTGCATAGCCAGTCATCCGCAACTATTGGCTCGGTGCTACTGGAAAACACCGGCGGCTGTAACCTCAGGAAACGGGCTAAGTTGTCAACTGGTGGTGGTGGCGGAGGGTTGTTGTTATTGTTGTTGTTGTTGTTGCCTTGGTTCTGGAGTTATATCAGCATCAAGGCATTCTGCTGCTGGATCAACTGGGTGATCTCCGGTGGAAAGACAAATCCGGTGTCACGTCTCGGAGGCATCTGATGGGTTTAGAGGGGAGAGATTGGAATAGAAAAAGAGGTCTAGTGAGAAAACACTACCCATATGCACATGAGACAAACACAATCATATCACTCAATCAATCAAGCAAGGGCATACAAACGGTCTAGAAAATCATAAAAAGTGCTCGGACTACTACTATATACATGGGGGAATACTACTAATCATTTGGTGGTCATCTAGAAATTTTGATCGGTGGAAGACTCCATGATGTCTGCTCCAGCTTCGTCTTCAAAGTCATCATCACTGTCGTCGGGGTCGGAATCGGTGTCGTTGATGATGATGTAGTTCTCCGGACAAGTGGAATCATCATCTTCTCCTCCTGGCATGGGGTCTCCCATAAATACTCTGATCTTCTTTATCAGGTCATCGTTCTTCTCCAATAGTGTTGTGATTTCTTCTTCATATCCATCGCATGTAGACTTGAGTTCCTCGTCAAGCTCGGCCATCCTTATCTTTGCCTTCTTCAAATCTATCATGTCTGCGCACATCTGGTTTTCCTGGCGTCGAATGTGCTGGTTTAATTCCTAGATGAAAGCTGCAATGCACCTGTCCTTCCTGGTACTGACTATCTCCCATTGCTCATCTCGGCGCCCACATATCTGGTAGATGGTGTCCTTGAGGTCCTTATGGTAAACTTCGCCGATGCGTCCCATGGCGATGTGAGCTGCCATGCTGTTTCCTAGACTCCAGGTTGGTGCATCAAAGGAAAACTCTATGGGCTCGGTGACTGGCGTGAACGTCCTTCCTGGAACTTGAACTCGAATCATCCAGCGCTCCTCTTCTGGTAATGTGGCGTTGTAGGTCCCGGTGAAGCTTGGTATTCCGATGTTCAGGTATCTAGTGACTTCCGTCAAGTGTCGTCCAAAGGGTGTGTCTTCATCCGGTTGTGCAAACTTGTTCCTCGAATCCGCCATCCTAGAGAGTAGAAAATGGAGAGGAGTCAGAAATGAGTAGAGAAGAGTGACCTATGGCTTAACTTAGTGGTTGTGTCCCACACTGAGCGTGTGCTCTGATACCATCTTGTAGTGACCCGACCTCAAATGGTCAAGTCTCTGTGCTTCAATGTCATCCCTGGACCGGTAATGCTGACACACACAGTACTCAAAGGATTTACAACAGAGTATCAATCACACACTTATTACATCGAATGTCTCAAAAGAGAACTTATTACAATAAATATGGCTTAAGGCCATCTAATACGATAACAGCGGAAGGCTTGGAAGATAAAGTGAGTCCATCAACTCCAGCGGCATAGCTGAGCTGCACGGCAACGACCTAGCGAACCTTACTCCTCGTCTGAAAAGTCTACAACATGATACGTTGCAGCCCGAAAACGGGTCAGCACATGGAATATGCTGGCAATGTAACACAGTAGAGCAATGAACAGAATAATACTATCACTATATGCATATATGGCTGGTGGAGGCTCTATGGTTATAAGGTTTTTGCGAAAAGCCAATTTTTTCCTACAACAAAGGAATAAGTTTTATTTTAACTATCATGGTAGTTGAAACATCATTGAGAAGGTTCCTCCAACTCAATCCCAATTAAAGTAATTTATTAACCCAACAAGTTAAATTAAAGTGATGAGATACAATAGGATAATCCAAGTACTAGATACTCAAGATGTCCATAACCGGGGACACGGCTAACCATGATTAGATTGTACACTCTGCAGAGGTTTGCGCACTTTTCCCCACAAGACTCGATCTCCTCCGTTGGATTTCTCGCACTACAGGGTGTTTGAGAAACGGATGACCGAGACACAGTCTTTCGGAAGCATTAACTCTTTACTCTGGGTGGACAGTTACACCTACTTTCCCTCTACATCTGCTAGCCCACCACTGAAAGAGGTCACTCAACATACTCAACTATGCCAGAGCCCATAATGGCTTGTGGCTGCACACGGAAGTTTCTAGCATGAATAATCTTAAGATCCTTTTGAGCCTGGGTGGCGGACCGTAGGAAAATCACACGGGTACCCCGGGATATCCTAGGACAACACTGGATTCTCCAGGTGCCCACAAGCAATCCACCCAGATGTGTCTTAAAGTTGCCACCTTAAGTTGAACCATGAAGTAACAATCTCACATCTGTCATGGATACACTCGAACCCAATCCAGATCTATGAGCATAACATAGCAATATAAGCATAACGTAGAAGTAACTCCCAAGGTTTGATAACAAAACAAGGCAATAGGTTCTACCTCATCAACTACTTCCCAAACCCACAAGTTAATCACATCCTAATCATGCAGTGTTTGAGGATTGGAACTAATGCATAAAAACTGGGTATGAAAAGAGTATGATCAATGTGTTACTTGCCTTGCTGACGATCCGCAAAACCTAGGGACTCATAGTAGCACGCTTCGCACTCCGGGAATTCTATCGCAAACAAACAATAGCATACATAAGCAATCAATCATAGAAGCACGGGTAACACTCAAATAAGAATTTCTAACCAGAAAGTTCAAATTAAAAACACCGGTTTGCAAAAAGAATCAAATCAAACGGAGCAACGAAACTCAAACTGCGAAAGAAACAAGATCCGATTACTAATCTAAACTAAAGTCAAATTTTACTGTACCAAAATCTTGTTCAAGTTGGTTAAACAAAAAGAGGGTTTCGAGACGAAGATTTAGGCGCTTGAATCGCCTGATTCCGATAAACGAGCGAAAAGATAAACTAAAACGAAAATCGGATCAGAAATCGCGATCGAAAATAATCGCGAAAAACCCGAGAAAAAGAAAAACAAATGAACAGGCTAACGAACAAACGTTCGTTGTCTGTGACTAACGGGCGAAAACCGTTCGTTAAAACGAACGTACGGTCGAACGTCCGCTAAATAAACTAAACCGAGACAACCAACGAACCGATCTAAAAAACATAGCTAGGGTTTTAAAAAAACCGAACGGCGAGATTTGCGAACTCCGGAGTGCCCCCTGTGGCTTCCGGCGAGCGGGGCGGCGGCGCGGGCGATGCCGGGGTGGCGCGGGTGGTGCGGCGGCCAGGCACTAGGCGGCGGCGGCGCGGCTGCGGTGGCGGGGTGGGGTGGCGAAGTGGGGGCGGGGTGGCGGCTTATAAGGAGGGGAGGGCGGCGGTGGCTTGCGGGAGGGGCGGTGGTGGCGTGTCCAGGACGGACACGTCCTGGCGGCGGCGCTGCTCGGGAGTCCTCTCCCAATCCGGTGCGGGGAGGCGCGCAGCTGGGCCTCGGCCCAGTGCGGTCCGCCGAAATAAAATCCTAGAAAAATAAATAAAAATCTAAAAATACCAAAACAAATTTTCACCGTCTAAATAAAATATTTAGAACAGGGTGAACATTTTCTTGGGCTAAAATGAAATTTTGAAAAATGCACCTTTTTTCTAATTCTAATAAAATTCCAATAAAACCCAATAAAAAATATTAATCTGATTTTAATATTTATCCTCCAATATTTCATTTATTTTGGAGAAGTCATATTATCTCCTCTCTTATATTTTTTATATGAAATATTTTAGAGAGTAAATAACCAAAGTGATCCTTGTTTTGATATTTGATAAAAGTCAAATATGAAAAACATGAAATCCCCAACTCTCTCCGTGGGTCCTTGAGTTGCTTAGAATTTCGAGGATCGCGAAACGAAATGCAAAAAAATATGATATGCATGAATGACCTATGTATAACATTCCAAATTGAAAATTTGGGATGTTACAGTGTCACATAGAGAGAGAACAAGTGCGGAGAGTGTTAGATGGGTCTATGTAGCGCGAGTGAGACATGTGTATGTGTGAACCAGGGAGGTATAAAGTTTGAGAGAGATAAAGGAGCCCCGATAAGGCTGAGTGGTGCATCAGATAGCTGAGAGGGGGAAAGAGATGTTCCATCCGCTCGATAATGCAGTGCATATAATTTTTTTAGAAGTTGAACTTTAGAAACTTTGACCTGGTTTACACAAATATTATTTTTATCTACAATACCAAAGATACATCATACGAAACTACATCTCATGATGAATCTAATGATATATGTTTACCGTTCTAGATGTAAATGTTTTTCTCCACGTACATGGTCAAACATTGTGGTGTTTGACTTTTCAATAAATCTATATGCTATGGACCGAAGAGAGTGCCTAAGTCGAGAGAGATCAAGTGCGTGTGAAGGAGAATGAGTGAGTGTGCAAAAAGAGTATGTGTGTGAAAGAGAAAGGGACAACAAAAGATAAATTAGAGAGAGAGAGAGAGAGTGTGTGTGTGTGTGTGTGTTCGTTTCTTATGCAAACATATCATGCATGCATCTCCGAGATAGAAGAGCGAGGTGAGGAGATACACGAAGATAGCTAGTGCATGATTGTTTGCAACGAAGAGAGACACCCCTATAGCACATGTCCAATAGAGGTCTAGCCAGTAAGGAACAAAGGTAGAGGGACTCATGAATAAGATGGACCCATGGGGAGGAGAGAGGGTGTGTTTGTGATAGAGAGATCCCCTCAAGATCGTGAGGGGACTATATGGGTGGGAGATCGAGGGACGAGGTGCGTGTGCGATAGAAAGATGCCCCGAGAGAAATCAAGATAGACCATGCACATGTTTGTGATGGAGACTAAGAATTAGCTAGTCATATACATATAGGGGGGACTGCGTGTGCCTACAATTGAGTGAGAGACTGTCATACTTGGCTAGGCATGAGAATGTGTGTGTGTGTGTGCATGTGAGATGGAGAGAGAACAAGGGAGAGAGATAGAGTTTTAGATGGGTCTATCGAGTGCGAGTGAGATATGCATGTGTATGTGTGACCCAGGGAGATGGAGAGTTTGAGAGAGAGAGAGAGAGAGAGAGAGAGGGAAGAGCTCCGAGACGGCAGAGTGGTGCGTGAGAGAGTTACGGGCAACGAGCCAGGGAATTTGTGTGCGTACGATGAGTGCACCCAAGATATTTAGCTTGGACTAGAGAATCATACATAGTGTGTGAGAGAGACCTATACATGGAGTATATATGCATGCGAACTAGAAAGACCCCCCCCCACACACACACACAAAGATAGAGAGATAGAGAGAGAGGGAGAGGGACCAACAAGGTTTGTGTGTTGGAAGCGCGCGATAGAATAGAAGATTGTCGGCGAGAGAGAGAGCAGGAGTCTGGGAGAGGGGAAGGTCGCATTTTATGCATCAAAGACTGATATAAACCATGTTTCAATATAAACTTGCATTCAAATTTTTTAATTGGAGAACATGTTGTCTGCAATCCACACATGAATGGAGATACGCGTATCAAACAAGTTCATTAATTTGACTTTCAACATGTTCATGGAGTACTATAATACTGTACAACATGCTACTCAATTGAGGTGTTCAATTTTGGATTTAGTTCACTATTTTGACCTGGTGAATGAGCTATTTCATTGAGTCAAGATATTTCATTTTGGGTTTGATTCCCGTTTTTGAGTGGCTCAACTATTTGTCATATAGTAAATCGTTAGCAACGAGCATGTAAAAACACATTACTCCCGAGCATCATCTCTCCATCTAAAAAAGAAGTGGCAAGCTAATATTTCAAAATTTGATTCGAATTGACTTGGTAAGGTAGACGTGGATGCTCGTTCTCCCAACATTTGAATGAACCGTTAAACACCCTCTGCTCGGTGGAATTTGCCCGAGCAAATAAATGGGAGACGCGAAATTACCGGCCTATGTGGGACATGCATCAATTGGCCCATTTTACATTGAGGGTAGGTTCGTAACTTCATCCAAGCGCGCCTTCTCCTCGACCGAAATGACATGTGCTAAATAATTCATAAACCATGGGCGGCAAAACACCCTCTCCTCGCCCGAAATTGCTCGCGCTGACTATTTCAAAACACGCCCACCTCGCCCGAAATAGCTCGCGCCCACTATTTCAAAACACACCCGAAATTGCTCGCGCCCACTATTTCAAAAGATGCCCTCCTCGTCCGAAATCGCTCGTGCCCACTATTTGGGAGAAGCAAAGTTACTCTACTATCCCCGATACTCAGTACACAGACCCAAGCCGAGAAGCCTAAAGGCAGGGGTAGAACTGTAACCCCCCCACACACACACACATTTCAGACAAATGCGTTTGTAAGACATGGTTCCCCCTCCCAATTCCCCATTCATACCTCATGGGTGCCAAATCACCTTCTCCCCAGTCACGAAACCTCAGCCCCTCCTCCATGGCTACCCCACCGCACCAAATTCACTGCCGCCCTCCTCCCCAATGCCGGAGACGCTTTCTGTTTGGCGTCGTGCACTCGGCCGTGTGCCTCTTACTCCGTGCTACCGGAGCTACCTCGACGACGGCCGCGTGAACCGTACTGGAGCCGATTCACCCCGCCGTTGTGCATGGCGCCAGAGTGGCTCCAACTTTGGATCCATCCAGGGCCCCGGCGCTGCTTCCCCGTAGCCGTCGACCGTCGCGACGTCTCTGCTTCCCTGCCGCCGGTAGGCACCGCAACCGCGCCGGCCTCACCGACTCGGCAGCTGGAGCTGCCTACTTCACAGGGCCGCAAGATAGGTCGTACCCTCATCTCAAATCACTTTATTTAGGCATCAGTTGTCTGAATTTTTATTCTGCACAATCGATTCCCAATGGGAAGCAGCACCCCTCGAGGCGTCGGAGCTCCTAGGCTGCCAGCTGGCTGGTGTCTAACGTAAGTGTGCGGGGGCGCAAGTTCGCCGCAGAAGCAGCGGTTAGATGGCTATCTTAGAGTTGTGTGGGTTGAAGGTACTGCCGCCACCGGATCTGGATGACGATGAGTCTTTGTGGATTGGCCGGGGGCAGCGCAACCACGGCAGTGCGGTGGGGCGGGGAGCGGGGTTTTGGTCGGAGCTCTCGCAGCCACGGATGGCGGAGGCAGGCTGCTCTGCCGGTGATCGCTGGCCCTTCGGGGAAGATTCCGAATAGTGTCAGCCGGGAGGCATGAGATGTCCATCAAGCCATCTGGCGTAGATCGGACAGTACCAAAATAAAATAAAATCGTGTGACCCCAATTTAGTCTTCAGTCAACAGACGTGTGACCACTCTCGTACCTTGTTGTTGATCACTTAGGGTATTTCTTCAGATCAGAGACATGTGTCCTTCTTAACACTATGTGTTTTCTGCATCTTCAGCCACACTGTCTTCCGACTCACCGCAGCTGCTCCAACAAGGGAAGCATACACCAAAAGGGAGCTATAGTCCCCACTCAACAGTTCCCTGCACCGAATGCGCGTGCCCAACATGGACAACCACAACAACTGCAGGGCCATCAACAAGTCAGCACATGATGCTCACTCATATGGATGGCGGCTAGATAGGTTGTACCCTCATCTTACTTGTGTGCAACATTTATGGCTTTGTTATTCGTCTAAGCATGGAAAATAGATTATCACATTTCACTGTATATTCATGCTGATCTCTTACGGGTCTTGTTCAGGAGTTAACTTTGTTCCATAGTTCAGCTAAGAGACTTGTTCTTTAGGTAACGTTGTTCCATAGTTATCATCCATCAGCCAATGCTATCCCATAGGCTGGTGATTATAGTATTATACCACTTCTAGTATTACCTATGTTGTTCTTTAATACTTTTGTGTGCCATGTAGTTAATCTTGAGTACAAACGATACATATTCTGTAGCTTTCATTTGTGTTCTCCCTTTAGTTTTTGAGACCTGTTGCTGCTAGTTAACCCCAGTCCTACTATTTATGTCGTCTCCTATAGGCACTCATTACATAAATTTAACTACTAGTTGTCTTCCATGCATGTCATATATAATTGCACACACTGATCTATCCACAAGAACCTCACGGAGCAATGTAACGGCCAACAAACTTGACGTTAATGATACCCAATATGATGGAACATGTAAAGGTAGTTCTTCAGAAGACTTGCAGAAAAATGATGAATGCTATTCACCCCACAAGGTCCTTGCTCTAACTTGGCCCGTGATATGGGTACAGCATGCATATAATGTCTTGGAGTGCATCTACTCTGTTGCAATGCCTTGTGCTTAGCCTGCTGATCATGCATGTAAATATGTCATGCCTACCTATTTTTCCATACCTATTCAATTCATGATAACATGTTTCCAAATTCAAGTATTGTCATTCTACTCAATCGCAATGCCATCTGCTTAGTTTGGACATCATGCTTCTGAATATCTTATGCATTGTTATTCATCAGTATGTACTTCATCTGTCTACCATACCATGTTCTTTTTTACATTGAAGTTATGTTCTAGTGGTCTGTTGCAATGCCATCTTAGTTTCCCAATCATACGCACATATGTTGCCTTAGTGTATTAATGTATGTATTCCGCTAGCATACAATTTTACATTCAAGTAGTGTTTTTTAACACTGTTGCTCTGTCGTATCCCTAGCTCTTACATCATACTCCCTCCGTCTGGATTACATGTTGCAGAAATGGATAAAAATGGATGTATCTAGAACTAAAATACGCCTAGACCCATCCATTTATTTCCGGATGGAGGGAATACATGTCAATATGTGTCATGCCTTTCTATTCTTCAGTACCTATTCCATCTCTGTTGTAGCATGTTTTATAATTCAAGCACCATTCTTCTATATAAGGCATGCAAGGGGAAGACGGCTATGTTAGAATCTGAAGGGTTACAAACCAGGTCTTTGAAAAAGATCCAAACGCCAGGAGATAGTACACCAACTCCAGTTTTCATAGATACTGCTCCAGCATAGAAAAACCCAACTCCTACTGATAATAAGTAGATTCCAGTGCCAAAGAACTAGTCCGCTCTAGTCGAGCAAAAATATGTCAACTCCATTCTAAGAAGCGTGTGCGTATCCTCGCATCATGAAATTTTATAGCATTCTGATCATATTTTCTACATGTTTCTTACCCATCTCTCTTTTAGAAAATAAGGTTAAACGATAGAAGACTTTCTGCACTGGGATCATATTCGAGCAAAGTATCTTGCGGGAATTCTCTGTGCTCCAATGCTGATGTAAGTACCTGTTGTATATCACTATATTTTACATGAGCATGTATTTTCTTAATCGGCGTGAATCCAACCTTTATTGATCTAAATTTAGTTGTAGCAAAATGTATGATGTTGTTTGGTTCCCAGCCACAGTTTGCCAAGCCAAAATTTGGCAGCCACGATTTAGTTGGCATGTGTTTGGATGCCACTCTTTGGCTTGCCACACTTTATTACCCCTATGGCCCACTTGTCATAGAGACAATTTTTTTGCCAACTTTTGCCAAAGTTTGGCATCCAATTTCTCAGCCACACTTGTGTGGCTTGCCATAGTTGTGTGGCTAGCCACACTTTGGCTTGGCCACACTAGTCTCCAACCAAACAGACCCTAAAGGCGATACTGTTGATTTGTGTAAGGAAAACTACCTGGTAGTTTTGCATACTGAGCTGCATGAGTGTACTATCTCATATCATGCACATTACTGAATTGTAGTGCTGCTCTGGTTACCCATTCATTAATTGTGTCAATGTTGCTTTCGTATTACCTTACCTGGCTGATGATAGTTGTGCCATATTGTGTTAATTTGGTGTTGGCTGGTGTGGTCTGGTTGCCCAAACGTTCGTTGTGTCAATGTTGCTTTCCTATTATCTGACCTAGCCAATGATAGCAATGCTAGTGTGTTAATTTGGTGCAGGCTGCTAAAGATAAGAAGACAAACTCTGAAAACAGCAAGGCAACCCCATTGTTTCTTTCCAATAAATCTAGGCCAGGTAATATGGCAATAACTCTTGATTAATCTGTTCGATTTCCCTCCTAATTTATGTTATGATGCAGTGGTCGAGACACTCTCCACTATCAATAATACAAGCCTGGAAAAATCGCCATCTGAATATGTTCAGTTTCCTCTCTCTCGAATGCAACGGAAAAAATGTATGTGAACCAATTACTGGCTGAAGCAATGATGGAAATGGTGGAGGAATCGGAGGTGCACATTCGTGCGCAACAACAACTGATCAATGTTTTCAGAGACAGTGTAGCAAAGCAGGAAGAACTTGCCCACATGCTTATGGGCGTCATCCGCGCTGACGTTGCAGATTGTGACGTTGTAGATCGTTAGGTTCTGTTCATTTATTCGCACTGGCATCAATCTTTGATTGCCCAGTTGATGTAATTTCCTGTAATATATACTGGATGTGCAACATTTTTCCCTGTATGCCATACCTTTGCTTAGCACGCCTCGCATTCCAGCTAAATGGTCGCTAGGAAGCTAAAAAAGCAAAGAAATTATTAGTTAGCATGAACAGTCATGGGCCCTATATGAAGGAAGCAGCCCACTGGCCTTAATGAGCTTTCCTAATGGGCTCGCAGGGGCCAAAATTCTCATAGGCCTTTGATTGATCGGTTTTGGTCATGTGCATAATTGCTCGTTGTAATGGGCTCAAATTATCTAATTGGGCCTACAGACATGTTCAAACTTTAGTGGGCCCATTAAGTTAATGGGTCGTTACCAAGCCAAAAGTTAATGGTCGGCCCTGTTACCTCCCGGGTCGTTAACAGGTTGACATCAAAGCGGGCAATAGGTGGGCCCATTTGATTTCACGGGTCGTTAACAGGTCGATACTAAGGTCGGGCTACATATGGCCCAACTATATTGTGGGCCTTTAGCAGGCCGAAAGAGACAGCAGGCTCGTACTGGACCATGAAGAGCATGGGCCGCTAAGAGGCTGAAAATCAGGTCGTACTGTATATGGCCCAACTGTGTTGTGGGCCTTTAGCAGGCCGAAAGAGAAACCGGGCTGGTATTGGACCATGAAGAGCATGGGCTATTAAAAGGCCAAAACTCAGGTCCGACTGCAAATGGCCCAACTCATTTATGGGCCGTCAACAGGCTGAAAGATACACCGGGCCGGAAATTGGCCCAACACTTAAATGGGTCGCTAAAAGGCCGAAAGATGTACATCCTGAAAATTGGCCCATCCCTTGAATGGGCCATTAACAGGCCGAAACCACATCGAGCCGATATTGAGCCCAAATATATAGCAGGCTGTTAACGGGCTCGAACTGACGATGGGCTGCAATGGTGTGAAATCGTTAACGGGTCATTGATGGGCCAAATTGGCACATCTCGTATGGGCCATTAGCTTAAATGGACATGACACAAGTAGGCCTTATATGGGCCAGCTTGCTAATTTTTACTAGGCCGGCCTTTTTCACTGAAATGGGCCGCTGTTGGGCCGTGCCATGTGTCGACCTATCATAGGCGCCTCCTGTCTAATGAGTGGATAACATCTGTCCCAACGGTGAGCCAACACGTGTTTCCTCCGGCCAATGAGAATTTTACACGTGAAAAATCCCCATTGGTCCGGGCTATTAACGGGTTACCGGATCTGAAACCGGACCCGATAGCTTAACGACGACATGTTACGGTGGATGCCACGTGTCGGTTACCCTTGACGAAAGCACTTCCATGATGCGCCATTTATCATCATGGAAGTGGACACTTCCGTGATGATAATTTTGGTAATGTCATGGAACACTTCTATGACAACATAGGTATGACTATCTTGATTCTGTCATAAAATCGTCATGGATGTATATGCATGACAAAAAACGTGACCTACTGTGACAAACACGTATCATCACGGAAGTGTATTTTTTGTAGTGTTACCCTACCGTCCTAAGTAAATTTGCATGTGCCACCTCTAAAAACTTCAAATAAATATCCTTTTTGTGTGCCTAGATTGTTCATAGAACGACATGAGGTAGTCGGTATCTTCCATGCTAAGAGGGTTATTCTCAGGATGAGTGTTTATTCACTCGCCATTGCACGGGAAGGGGCGGTAACAGGGAACCGCCACTAATGTGTTTAGCATGGAAGATATTGATAACTGATGGTCGCGAAGTAAACAAAAAGGGTGCATTTCTCAAAATATCATTTACCTCTATTTTAAAAACTTGAGCTCTCGCACCGCAGCAAATCACTGCTTCCCTTGGTGAAGGGACTATCTATTTACTTTTATGTTGTGTCATCACCTTCTAAAATAAGTGCCAGAACCTGAGAGCACTGCTGTCATGCTTATGCATTGTGTGTAGCTAATGTTGGGTGCATCATGACTGGATCTTTTCTACCATGAATTACAATGTTTAGTCGTTGCTTGAACTTTGGAGGTGCTCTGCATTTATGTTTTGCGGTCTCAGAAAGGGCTAGCGAGATACCACTATTATCATATTATATCATGGTTGTTTTGACAACGTGTTGTTGTTTGAGATATCTTATTATTGCTCGCTAGCTGATTATGTCATTGATATGAGTTAATATAATTTTTTAAAGTTATTGTCGACATGGTTAGTTATAATATTGGCTGAAAACCTGGGTGTTGTTTAAGCTTATTTATGCAAACAAGAGCAAAAGAGTTCGTAAAAGTTTTTTCTTTTTCACTTTCAGTTTATCAACTGAATTGCTTGAGGACAAGCAAAGGTTTAAGCTTGGGGGAGTTGATACATCTCCGTCGTCTACTTTTCCTAACGCTTTTCCTCTTGTTTTGGACTCTAATTTGCATGATTTGAATGAAACTAACCCGGACTGACGATGTTTTCAGCAGAACTACCATGGTGTTGTTTTTGTGCAGAAATAAAAGTTCTCGGATTGGAATGAAACTTTGCGAGGATTTTTTACACAATAAAAGATGATTTCTGGAGCCAAGAACCATCGGAGGGGGCACCTGGGTGGGCACAACCCACCAGGGCACGCCACCCCCCTCCAGGCGTGCCCAGGTGGGTTGTCCCCACCTGGTGGCCCCGCAGACCTTGAAACCGATGCTATAAAATCCTATTTTTCCAGAAAAAATCAGGGAGAAAGAATTATCGTGTTCCACGAGACGGAGCCACCGCCGTCTCATGTTCTTCATCAGGAGGCCAGATCTGGAGTCGATTTGGGGCTCCGGAGAGGGGGATCTTCGATCTTCGTCATCACCAACCCTTCCCCATCGCCAATTCCATGATGCTCCCCACCGGGAGTGAGTAATTCCTTCGTGGGCTCACTGATCGGTGAGGAGTTGGATGAGATTCATCATGTAATCGAATTAGTTTTGTTAGGGCTTGATCCCTAGTATCCATTATGTTCTGAGATTGATGTTGCTATGACTTTGCCATGCTTAATGCTTGTCACTTTGGGCCCAGGTGCCATGATTTTAGATCTGAACCATTTATGTTATCACCATTATATCTATGTTCTAGAACCGATCCTGCAAGTTATAGTCACCTACTACGTGTTATGATCAGGCAACCCCAGAGTGACAATAGTCGGGACACTTCCCGGTGATGACCGTAGTTTGAGGAGTTCATGTATTCATCGTGTGTTAATGCTTTGTTCCGGTTCTCTATTAAAAGGAGGCCTCAATATTCCTTAGTTTCCAATTGGACCCCGCTGCCACAGGAGGGTAGGACAAAAGATGCCATGCAAGTTCTTTCCATAAGCACGTATGACTATTTACGGAATACATGCCTACATTATATTTATGAACTGGAGCCAGTTCCGTATCGCCCTAGGTTGTAACTGTCACATGATGAATATCATCCAACATTGATCCAATGCCTACGATTTTCCTACATATTGTTCTTGCTAAGTTACTACTGCTATTGTTACCGTTGCACTTGCTACAAAACTATTGCTATCACTATTACCGTTACTATTGCTCTTGCTATTGCTATTGCTATCAAAACTATCATACTACTTTGCTACCTGTCACTTTGCTGCAGATAATTAATCTCCAGGTGTGGTTGAATTGACAACTCAGCTGCTAATACTTACAAATATTCTTTGGCTCCCCTTGTGTCGAATCAATAAATTTGGGTTGAATACTCTACCCTCGAAAACTGTTGCGATCCCCTATACTTGTGGGTTATCAATGATGTTCGAGCAACCCCAAAGTCCATCGCCCGGTAAGAAGTGACTATGATACTCTCATGGTCTAAAGCATACGTTAACTCTCTGTGTTATATCGATTGGCTAGTGAAGATTGTATCTCAAAATATAACAAAAAAGTTGGGTTAATTCAATATGATCGCTCTTCTAACGCCATACTCTCAATGTTTTTTGGGACTATCATTACACTTAGCGATATCCCAAGGTCCAGAAAACATGATCAACATACAACCCTTGAGCTAGTCCTAGAGGCGAGACTAGGAATCATGTTTTACCATTTATAACTCCTCACGTGCTTATGAGTTTTCCACTAAATCGCAAATTCAGAATCATAGCAGTTATAGCATAGAATATAAACTCTTAATTATAAATGTGGAAATAGATAATACAATCTTATTGCCTCTATGACATATTTCCAACAGACTCCCACTTGCACGAGAGTCAATAATCTAGTTACCTAGCTTTTTTAACACCAACGGCTATTCGGCATTACTCATGTTTTGCTCGTGATGGAGACTTCATCATCGGGCATTTAAATCCATGTGCATCTTGAGCACTTTCACAAAACCTTTC
Source organism: Triticum aestivum (assembly GCF_018294505.1). Lineage (NCBI taxonomy): Eukaryota > Viridiplantae > Streptophyta > Magnoliopsida > Poales > Poaceae > Triticum > Triticum aestivum. The sequence goes on from NC_057811.1 coordinate 392,008,865, forward strand.
TCGACATGTTGTCAGATGATGTGATACTTGCGTTTGATTTGTCAAAGTTTTCATGGGGGGCCTTGGTTCCTTTGCTTGTGCAATGACACCGCTATTATCACAATACAGCGCCATTTGGGTTCATCGCACTTGGGACCACACCAATCTCTTCAACAAACTTTTTGATCTAGACTGCCTCCTTCGAAGCTTTTGAAGCCGCAATATATTCTTCTTCTGCTGTAGAATCCGCAACAATGTTCTGTTTGAAACTCTTCCAAACCACTGCACCACTATTAAGGATGAAAACATGGCCCGATTGACATTTATGTCGTCTATATCAGTCATGAAGCTAGCATCAGTGTAACCATTTACAATAGCATATTTTTTGATATTCTTCATGGCAAATTTGTTCAAATTTGGTTGGTAGGATGGAGCACGATGATGGACCTTGGTATGAAGGATTAATCGAGGAGTTCTACCAGGACCATCGTGGTCCAGCCATTGAGAACTGGAAGGTAAGAAGCAAGACTTACCATTTTTTGGTGTTTTTCATTTTTTTAGTCTTCTAAAAATCACTTTGTTTGCAGCATGTAGTTGCTTTGCGCATGAGGGGTCATGCTACGGATGACTTTCCTTACGACGTGCGGTACGAGCCGTACATTCAGATATTGGGTCTTCTCCCATTCGTGTTGCAGTTCCTGTGTAAGCTGGGCGCCAGGAATGTTGGTGTGACCAAAAAGGGTCAGATTCAAAATTCTTTTGCAAACAAGGTCAACTCGTGAATTTATTAGCACAAAAGGTTAGAACCGAAATTCTCTCCTCATGCGTCGGGGGAAAGAAAAGTGCAGATGTTGTCTCACGTGATTGGCGATGCCATCTAGGTCGAAGCCATGTGCTCGCGGTTCCCTCTTTCATTGTTCCCATGCTTTCTGGGTGATGCATGCTCGTCAGCGTGATTCGAGCTCAACTAAATCTTCCTCCCGCTGCTCCTTGGGCATCTATCATGTCCCACAATAAAAAATGTTCCTTGCTACTAATTTCTCTGTGATTCTCTGGCACGGTGACGATGGTGTATTTTATTTTGATGACATGGCTCCTCTAGGTCATCTCCTAGCAAATTGACACTTAATCTTATGTCTGGCTGGCTAGGGTGGCTAGCTCGGTGGAGAATGGATGATTGTTAGATCGGTGTCTCGAGTTGGCCATGTTTGCATTGATGGTGTGATAGCTTCAGCGAAAAGCCTTGCCTATTTTGTCCGGTGTCGTCGATAATGACGCCATTGGGAGCCTTTTTCCTCTTTGGAGGCGTCGGCGTGGAGCCTTTGTCCCTCCCTCGCCTTGCTCTTGTGTCTTTGGGTTGGGCAACGACCGCACTTTGGTGTCGTCCCGTCCTTGGAGGCGCTGCTCTTGATATATCGATCTGCGTTGGTTCTTGTGCATCGCCTTTCATCATTATGACCGGTTTTAGCATGCATGTGAAGACGTTAAGCGAGAATCTCGACAATGGTTGTAGCCTAACCCGACAATGCACTTGGTTCATTAAAAGAACAAAACATCAAGCATTAACATTTTTCTTTTCATATCCATGTATATGCTTGGTGTAGTCACCCTAATGTTTGAGGTGTTGTTTTTTCTCCCTTTTATGAGTGATCATTGTAAACTGGTCTTCCCATTGTGTTAGTTCTGTTTGTAAGTTATTGGTTGTTGTAATGATAACTTTGTTAATTCAAAGTCGAGCTCGTTTCCTCAGGGTGTGTTTGGTAGCATTTCCAACCTAGCATGGTTATCTCCTCTGATACATGCTCAGTGTAGACATGCTAAGGACATGCATTTGTTGTTGTTTGGTAGCGGTGTATGTGCTAAGACATGCTAAGCTGAGACTCTGTTTGGCAGCTTGGATCCGTTGTTTGGTAGCGGTGAACATATTTTTGAAACATGAAAAAAAACATTCTTGAAAATTTAAACATTTTCTGAAATTTTAAAGTTTTAAAAAAAATTAAACAAATTTGAAAGTTTGATCTTTTTAAAAATTTAAACAAAATTTGTAAATCTGGAATAATTTTAAAAATCATTTTTTTCAAAAATCTAAAAGTTTTAAAAAATTGTTACAAAATTTAAAATTCTGAGCTCGTGCATGTTGAGGAGGCCCCGTGCAGACTACCAAACACCCAAAAGTGAGTCAGGGAGGGAACTCTTGAGCTCATGCACCCTCCATGCACTCTACCAAATACACCCTTAGTGGTTGCTGAGGGCTGAGCACCACTCGCTTGTTACTCTTTGCTCGTTGTCATGCCAACTCGTGTACATAGTGTTCACTTTCTATACTTAATGGAAAGATACCAATCTCGCGTATTCGTGAAAAAAAATACAAGCAAATAATAAAGATGCCGATATCCACCACACGTGTGGCATCTAGGGGGGTGTGCTGCACGCCCCGTGTGGCATAGGCACAGCCCCGCCCGCACGACGGCGTCCGGGCGCACCTAGGCATAGCCCGCACGTCCGATGTGTGGCGCGATCGCCCACACGTCCGGGCGAGCGACCCCGCTGCCCGCACAACCTCTCTCGTCCATCGTCCCTATTCGCCTATGAACCACATTGCCAGCGTTCGTCATCGTCTCCAACCTCTGGATCGCCAAATCTTCCCCTACCTCCATCATCTTCCTTCTCTAGTTGCCATGGCAACCAGACCAAATCTCTAGCACCCCCCTCCCGATCAACAATGGGCTAACAGGTAGTTATCCGATCTCCTCCTCCTTCCCCTCCTTCCCCAGTCCCGATAATTGCACTTCCAGATTGCTCACCAAGATGGCGACTAGATCCACACTGTCATGGCAAACACAACATAGATATGTGTCACGTGGATCTACAACTAAAATCAATTCTGGCCATTCATGTTTATTCCCCTTTGCCCTCCAACATACACAAGATCTACCATGTTCTATCCTAGATCTGATCTAAGCTTTTAGGTTGGGGTTGCTACAAGTAGGTGATCCAGAATGATGTGTATGATTCACTAAAGTCAGGGGAGAAAGGAGCAATTTGGGCGGTACATAAGGAGGGAAAAATTAGTTGCCACCTATCTTTGTTGTTAGTTGCCATCATGTTATGTTGTTAGTTGCCATCATGTTATGTTGTTACTTGCCATCATCTTATGTTGGTTGTTGCCATCAGTTCAACATGAATAGTTGCAAAATGTTTTCCTACTTGCCATGCTGTATTGGTTGTTTATGCAAGAAATGTGATAAGATTGTTGTGTTTCCTTTTATGTGGAAACAGCAAAATGCAATTCAAATAGTCATGCGTTCTTGTTCATGCAGTGAATGAAAGCACAGTGGGAGAAAGCGGAAAAAAATTAATCATGACGACGGGACTGATCCTTGGTTTTCTCGAAGGCCGCAAGCGCCCCCTTGGGATGCAGTAGAGTACACTCAGCTCATTCCCGCAGGACCGTTGCTGCCACTACTAGAGCAGTACGCGAACATAGGTACGATGCATGATCAAAAAAGGGACAGTTGACATGTTTGTGGGCATGAAAATGGCATTCTACTTATGTGCTACAATGTCCTTATTCGCAGGTTCTTATGACACAACCACACAGACAGGGATACCATGGCAAGTTCCAACACAGGGGGCTATCGTTGATAGATGTACGGGAGACCAACTTCAAGTAGAAAATGTGGCAAAACAAGGTAACTAATGGAAAATAGCATACTGATGTGGTCAAAAAAGAAAACTTGCAAGGATGGCAAGACTTACGAGTTTTCTGAAAAAATGCAGGACCATCATGCAGCACGTGGCAATAGGCGGCAACCGGGTACCTGCCATCAACATCGTACGCAGGTGAGTCATATGAAGTGATCTTGCGGACGGTGCATCAGAAGAAGGAACCTAGGTGACATTGGTGTTTACGTGGTGTGACGAATAAATTGAAAAAAAGGATGACATGGGCGTTTGTTGTTGTTAGAAGCAGAAAAATGATGGAAAGTGCATCTGTCAAGTCTGGTCGCCTATAGTTGCCACATGTGGACAATCTGCATGTGTCAGATTGAATGTATGACTGACAGTGGCAGTACGTGATTGTACGTAGTTGCCATGTCTTAACAACCGCAGATGCCATGTCTTAACAACCGCATTTGCCATGTCTGGACAACTATATATAGTTGCCATTACTAAACAACTGTGGTTGCCGTGTGTGGACAACTCTGGTTGCCAAGTGTGAACAACTACAGTTGCCATGGTTGAACCACTACATATGCCATGTTATAGAAACTACGGTTGCCATGCATTGACCAACTTCTCATGATCGCAGGTTGTTATGGTGGAACCACAACAACAAATGTATCATGGCAAGCTTCACCGTTACAGGCCATCGGTATTGCAGATAGAGCACAACAAATTGAAGTGACAGACCAGCTTCGATTAGCACATGCGGCACAACAAGGTAAAATATGTGAACTAACAAAAATAGTGCATTTGCTTTTGTGGAAAAGCATGGGGGAAAGTGGATTTGTCATGATGGTGGTGGCAAACTACAAATGCTACCAAGTGAATACATCCATTAGTCGTCTATGGTCTTCAGGATTTGTCAATTACTGTCTGCGTGTATATGCCATTTGTGATTAACTCCATTTGCCTTGTGGACTCGTATCTATAATGCAAGTTTTGATGTTAAAGATGCTGGTTGCCATGACTTGGCAACAGGAGCTGCCATTTTTGGTCAACTGTAGCTGCCATGGTTGAAAAACTGTAGTTGCCATGCATGGCCAGATGCAGATGCTCAAGGCTTGCTGTATGAATGATATCATGCCAAATCAGATGCAGTTGCTATATTTCATTACAATAAACATGCCATTCAAGCAATACTTCTTACACACATACCTGTTTTTTTTTGCAGGAGCTTCAACTACAATCAACAGCGGCGCAGGAACATCTACTGCGGGAACCTCGGAGCACACGGAAGGGGCGTTTCAAGAGCAAGTCACCAATGCTGCCAGAAACAATGCAGAATTAGTGTCAGAACTGGCAATCATTGCAGCAATGACGACAAGCACGCCTGTGCACACCAGTACAAGCAACACTCAAGCAGATGAAACGGCCGCCAATACTGAAGTGAATGATGAAACTGATGACGAAGTGCAAGGAGAAGAAGAAGATGGGCAATCGGAAATTGTGATACCTCAACCACCATATGTTGGGCAGAGATTTTGTTCGTTTGAAGATTCCAAGGAATACTACCAGAGATATGCAATGTTCCATGGGTTTGCGGTGAACATAGAATACCATAGGAAAATAAAAAAACTAACGAGTACAACAGAGGTGAGATAAGGTGCTACAAGGCACGAAGGAACAAGAAGGGCAAAGGTGTTGTGCATGTCATGCTAGAACGAAAGTGAGGCATCATTCTCAAGACGGAATGCCCTGTCCGGTTGAAGCTAAACGTAAATGGAGCATGGTGGGTGGCCACCGAATATTTTGACGAACACAACCACGAACTCATAAAGAAGTTTGACCTAGTCAAATTTCTGGGCGTCCACAGAGGATTCAGCCCCCTCGAGAAGAAATTCATAAAGTTGCTACATGATTGTAACGTCGGTCCATCAAGAATGGTCCAAATACTGTCCCTGATCCACAGCGGAGATGGTAGTCTGAGTAGCATGCCCTACATACCAGCAAACATCACAAACCTAAAGGCAAAGTACCGTAGAGAGAGCAGGTTGGCTGACATAGAAGACACAATAGCCTACTTCGAAGAGAAAGCAAAAGCAGATACTGATTTCTTCTACAGGAAAAGATTGGATGATGAGGACTATGTCAGAAACATGTATTGGGTGGATGGTGTTGCCCGAAGAGCCTACAAACATTTCCGTGATTGCATTTCGTTCGATGCGACATATATCACGAATATGTACAAGATGCCCTGCACTCCATTCATAGGAATAAATAACCACAATCAGTCATTGCAGTTCGGTTGCGGACTCGTTCGGAACGAAGATACAGATGGTTACACTTGGCTGTTCAAAACCTTCTTGGAGTGCATGGGTGGACTTGCTCCAATGAACATAATAACAAACTAGGATTTTAGCAAGCGTGCAGGCATAGAAGAGGTCTTTCCGTTGGCAGTGCACAGGCACTGCAGGTGGCATATTATTAAGAAGGCTAAGGAGACACTAGGACCATTCTTTGCTGACCGTCCAGAACTACACAAGGCATTCAAGTTGTGCGTGGACCACAGCTTGATGGTGGAGGAGTTTGAACGGAGCTGGACGGCTATGATTGAAACATACCAAGTCCAAGACAACGAGACACTTAATAGCCCGTCGGAGAAGCGAGTGTACTGGGTGCCGGCCTACTTCATGCAGTGCTTCTTTCCATTTCTGCAGACTACGCAACGCAGCGAGGGGTTCAATGCTGTTTTGAAGCGGTACGTGAGCCCTGGCAACTCATTGCTGCAGTTTGCCAAGCAATATACAGCTTTACAATAGAAAATATTGGGATCTGAGCTATAGAAAGAAGCAAACGCCGCACTCAAGCAGCCTAAATTGCTAACATATTTATCGATGGAGAGGCAGATGAGCAAGATATACACCAACAAGATATTTAACAAGTAAGTGGATGATCTTACTGTCTTATTTGCCATGTATGACGCAGCACATTCAACATTGAAAAATGCTAAAAATAAATAAATAAATATGTTTGCCATATCTGCTGGTTTGAAGATGAAATCTGTAGTGAACACGTGAATGGAAAACAAAATTTAAAAACTGGAGTAAAAAACCCTGTAGTTTTAAAAACAAATATATTGCAAACTTTATTTCACATGTAAGATGAACTCATGTGCACTGAGAACAGCATGATGCAGTTGCACTACCATGAAGATAGTAGTTGCCAAATAGAATGCAATGTAGTTGCCAACTTTTTGACATGCTGATATATTGAAAAATAGCCATGGATTACATTGGAACTGTAGTTGCCATGTGAAATGAAATGTAGCTGCCATGTGAAATGAACTGTAGTTGCCATGTGAGACAAAACTGCATTTGCCATGTGAAATGAACTGTAGTTGCCATGTGAAATAAACTGCATTTGCCATGTTAAATGTTATGCAATTGCCATGTTAAATATCATGCAGTTGCCATGTGGAACCAAACAATATAAAAAATGTGGAAAAAAGGCTTTATACGCCATCATTGATTTTAATATGTTTGCTATGTTGTGACCTACCTCAACAGAAGGTGCTAAAAACATCATATAAGAATTTAACGAGCACAAAAACATGCAGATTCTAGGAAGAAATAAAGCGTGCCAGCATGTACACAGCTTACCAGGTTGACGAACATACGTTCAAGGTGTGTTCTCTCATGGGCATGTCCGATTCAGAACCTAAAGACCCGGACAAGGGAAGAAACTACTTTGTCAAGGCCTCAATAAACAAAGGTGAATACTACTGCCAATGCTACAAATTCGAAAGGGACGGGATTGTGTGCTGTCACATACTCAAAATAATGGGCATGCACGCGGTCACGCGATTGCTCCGCCATTTCATACGACGGCGATGGACTTGGGACACTGACGATGCGTTGGGGCCACAAACATCAAATGCAGTTTTGGTTGTGCATGATGACAGACCAGAGGCAACCATGGACGCCATGACGCACGTTGTATTGACCAAGAACTAAGCTGAACTAATACATGAAGCATGCAAGAGTGATGAGACAGCGAGGGTGGCAGAAAAACACAGGAAGGCCCTGAAAAGAGTCCTTGATGAGATCAAAAAGAGGAAGGCTGAAGAAGCCTTACACAGGTTCCCCCGCACCTCAAAGTTTTTGTAATTTGAAAATATAAAACAGCAAAGCAACTATTGATAAAAGTGAGCACAAACGGTATTGCAATGTGTTGAAACAAGCCCTAGGGTTCATACTTTCACTAGTGCAAGTTCTCTCAACAATAATAACATAATTGGATCATATAACTATCCCTCAACATGCAACAAAGAGTCACTCCTAAGTCACTAATAGCGGAGAACAAACGAAGAGATTATTGTAGGGTACGAAACCACCTCTAAGTTATTCTTTCTGATCGATCTATTCAAGAGTCTGTAGTAAAATAACACGAAGCTATTCTTTCCGTTCGATCTATCCTAGAGTCCGTACAAGAATAACACCTTAAGAAACAAATCAACCAAAACCCTAATTTCACCTAGATACTCCAATGTCACCTAAAGTATCCGTGGGTATGATTATACGATATGCATCACACAATCTCAGATTCATCTATTCAACCAACACAAAGAACTTCAAAGAGTGCCCCAAAGTTTCTACCGGAGAGTCAAGACGAAAACGTGTGCCGACCCCTATGCATAAGTTCACAAGGTCACTGAACCCGCAAGTTGATCACCAAAACATACATCAAGTAGATCATGTGAATATCCCATTGTCACCACAGATAAGCACATGCAAGACATACATCAAGTGTTCTCAAATCCTTAAAGACTCAATCCGATAAGATAACTTCAAAGGGAAAACTCAATCCATTACAAGAGAGTAGAGGGGGAGAAACATCATAAGATCCAACTATAATAGCAAAGCTCGCGATACATCAAGATCGTGCCATATCAAGAACACGAGAGAGAGAGATCAAACACATAGCTACTGGTACATACCCTCAGCCTCGAGGGTGAACTGCTCCCTCCTCGTCATGGAGAGCGCCGGGATGATGAAGATGGCCACCGGTGATGGATCCCTCCTCCGGCAGGGTGCCGAAACAGGGTCCCGATTGGTTTTTGGTGGCTACAGAGGCTTGCGGCGGCGGAACTCCCGATCTAAGTTATTTTCTGGAGGTTTCTGTATTTATAGGAATTTTTGGCATAGGTCTCATGTCAGGGGGGTCTCCGCGTCGTCCACGAGATAGGGGCCCATGCCCAGGGGGGTAGGGCGCGCCCTCCACCCTCGTGGACAGCTCGGGACTCTTCTGGCCCAACCTTTTACTTCGGGGGCTTCTTTTGGTCCATAAAAAATCATCAAAAATTGGCACGTCAATTGGACTCCGTTTGGTATTCCTTTTCTGTAAAACTCAAAAACAAGGAAAAAACACAAACTGGCACTGGGCTAATAGGGTAGTCCCAAAAATCACATAAATTAGCATATAAATGCATATAAAACATCCAAGATGGATAATATAATAGCATGAATACTTCATAAATTATAGATACGTTGGAGACGTATCAGCATCCCCAAGCTTAATTCCTGCTCATCCTCGAGTAAGTAAATGATAAAAGAAATAATTTATGAAGTGTGAATGCTAGCAGGTGCACAAGTTTGATCAATGATAATTTCAATCACCTTTTCTAGCATCATTATATGTCATAATAGTAGCTCATCTCATAAAACTTCTCATGATCAAGTAACAAGCTATTCACATGTTAAAGCATAGACCATAAACTTTCTTGAAAACTAACAAACTATGTCCTCAGTCATCAAACAATTGCAATTCATCTTATTTTCAGGAAGGGTCTATGTAAGAGCTTTGATTTAGCAAATCCCACATACTCAACTATCATATAGTCTTCCATGATTGCTACCACTCAAAGCATATTTTTAGAACAAATAGTATTCATCGAACACAGAGAAAGATAGGGGCTTAATGTTTCGCCTCCCAACCTTTTACCTCAGGGGTAATGTCAACAGTAATAATTCATGCTCAAATATATTTGAATGGCCATATATGCCTAGATCTTTCCATCACATGATGCTTGCCAACTAAAGAGTAGGTTGGAATGAGAAGGAATACTACTGACTCTCGCATAAATGTAAAAGATAGGCCCTTCGCAGAGGGAAGCAGGGATTTGCAGAGGTGCCAGAGCTCGAAGCAAAAACAGAGATGAAAATAATTTTCAGAGGTATGCTTTCATTGTCAACATAACAACCAAGAGTTCCCAATATCTTCCATACTACATACATTATAGGCGGTTCCCAAACAGAAAGGTAAAGATTTTTACTCCCCCTCCACCAACAATCATCAATCCATGGCTTGCCCGAAACAACGGGTGCCTCCAACTAACATCAATCCTGGGGGAGTTTTGTTTGCAATTATTTTTTATTTGATTTCGATCTTTTGATCATGGGACTGGGCATCCCAGTTACCAGCCATTTTCTCGTGAATGATGAGTGGAGTCCACTCATCGTGAGAATAACCCACCTAGCATGGAAGATACTGCTAGCCCCTAGTCTCTACATGAGCGATTCGGGCATACAAAACAGATTATTATTTGAAGGTTTACAGTTTGGCACATGCAAATTTACTTGGAACGGCAGGTAAATACCGCATATAGGTAGATATGGTGGACACTCATGGAAGAAACTTGGTTCAAGGAGTTTGGATGCACAAGCAGTATTCCCGCTTAGTACATATATTTTGGCTTGCAAAGGATTCTAAATAGCAAGCACCACATGTTAGAGGATCCATAACAATATAACTTCTAAACAAATATACCCAAGCATAACTCATTATGTTGTCTTCCTTTTCCAACTTCAACTAATTTGCTTAGGTTTGAAAATAATTAATGGGGCTTACAATCATGGAAGATGTCCAAGATAGTATATTTATATGTGAAATCTCTCTTCCTTCAATATTCTTTCATGAATTGTTCAAGTGACCAATACAATGTTTGCTAACCTTCAATAAATTTACCACCTCTACTTCTTATATGTGAAGGCATTACTCCCCATGGAAAATGCATATGAAACATATATAATTTCAGATTTATGACATTCAAATCATTCAACCATTTACTCATAGGATATAAGTGAAGCACACGAGTAAATGACAAACTACTCCAAAAAGATATAAGTGAAGATCAATGAGTAGTTAAATAATTATGCAACTATGTGAAGACTCTCTCTCATTTAAGAATTTCAGATCTTGGTATTTTATTCAAACAGCAAGCAAAGCTAAAGAAAATAAAACGACGCTCCAAGCAAAACACATATCATGTGGTGCATAAAAATATAGCTCCAAGTAAAGTTACCGATGAACGAAGACGAAAGAGGGGATGCCATCCGGGGCATCCCCAAGCTTAGGCTCTTGGTAGTCCTTGAATATTACCATGGGGTGCCTTGGTCATCCCCAAGCTTAGTCTCTTGCCACTCCTTATTCCATAGTCCATCGAATCTTTACCCAAAACTTGAAAACTTCACAACACAAAGCTCAACAGAAAACTCGTAAGCTCCGTTAGCAAAAGAAAACAAAACACCACTTGAAGGTACTGTAATGAACTCATTCTTTATTTATATTGGTGTTAAACCTACTGTATTCCAACTTCTCTATGGTTTATAAACTCTTTTACTAGCCATAGATTCATCGAAATAGGCAAACAACACAAGAAAAACAGAATTTGTCAAAAACAGAACAGTCTGTAGTAATCTGTAACTAACGCAAACTTCTGGAACTCCAAAAATTCTACCAAAATAGGACGACCTAGAAAATTTGTTTATTGATCTTCTGCAATTGGAAGCACTATTTTATCACGTTCTGGTGATTTTTAACAATTGTTTTCGTGAACAGAAAGTTTCTGGAATTTTCAGCAAGATCAAATAACTATCATCCAAGAAGATCCTATAGGTCTTACATGGCACAAACACTAATTAAAACATAAAACCACATCTAAACAGAAGCTAGATGGATTATTTATTACTAAACAGAACTAAAAATCAAGAAACAAAAATAAAGTTGGGTTGCCTCCCAACAAGCGCTATCGTCTAACGCCCCTAGCTAGGCATGATGATTTCAAGGATGCTCACATAAAAGAGAAGAATTGAAACATAAAGAGAGCATCAAGAAGAATATGACTAGCACATTTAAGTCTAACCCACTTCCTATGCATAGGGATTTTGTGAGCAAACAACTTACGGGAACAATAATCAACTAGCATAGGAAGGCAAAACAAGCATAACTTCAAAACTTTAAGCACATAGAGAGGAAACTTGATATTATTGCAATTCCTACAAGCATATATTCCTCCCTCATAATAATTTTCAGTAGTATCATGAATGAATTGAACAATATAAACATACATAAAGCATTCTTTTCATGATCTACAAGCATATAAAATTTACTACTCTCCACATAAGCAAAATTCTTCTCATTCGGGATAGTGGGAGTATCATAAGAGACTTGAATACTATAAATTGTTTCCACATTAAAAGAGTAATGTTCAGAAAAAGTGGAATCATAATCATGACAAGTTTTATAAATATAATCATCATTACTTTTTATAGCATAAGTTTCATCACAATAATCATCATAAGTAGCAACTTTGTTCTCATCATAATCAATTGAAACCTCTTCCGAAATAGTGGATTCATCACTAAATAAAGTCATGACCTCTCCAAATCCACTTTCATAATTATTATAAGATTCAACATCCTCCAAAATAGTGGGATCATTACTTCCTAAAGTTGACACTCTTCCAAACCCACTTTCATCAATATAATCATCATAAGTAGGAGGCATGCTATCATCATTATAAATTTGCATATCAAAACTTGGGAGACTAAAAATATCATCTTTATTAAACATAGCATCCCCAAGCTTGGGACAAACATTAATTGCAGCAAATATATTCTCAAAAACATCATCTTCATCAAACATAGCATCCCCAAGCTTGGGCCTTTTCATATCATAAGCATAATCACTCTCATCATTAATAGTATGGATAGCACCAATAGTATAGCAATTATCATATTCTTCCAAGCAAGTGCCAAAAAGATTTTCAAGATCATAAGAAGTATCATTATCTTCCCAATCATAATCATCACAACAAGCAATAGGCATAACGAGATCATCATCAAGTGCATCATCTTCCACAATTATTTTTGATTCATTTTCATGAGGCACAACAATAATAGGAGCAACATTATTTGGGAGAGATGTCTTTTTACCTCTCTTCCTTTTTCTTTTCTTCTTCGCCACATCATGTGCGGGTTCAATCCTCTTTTTGGAGCTCCTTATTAATGAGATTGGTTGAATAGAAGGCTCCTCATCGTTACCTGATTCATCATAAGAAATAATAGGAGGATATTGGGAAGTCTCTTCCCTTTCATTAGTATTCTCTTCATCTTCTTTGTTTTATTTTCTTTATGTAATTGGCAATATAAGGATTTTCAATGCAATTCACCGCACAATACATATAAATTTCTTCTAGATCAATGTCGAGGAATTTCTCGAGGTTATATTCTGGAATATGCTAGTTTGACGTTTAATTTCTTCATAACCCAAAAGAAAACTAAGTTCATTATGATGTGCAAGGGAAATCAAGTCATCACAATTTTTGGACATGATTCGATCATGAAACAATTTGCATTTGATATTTAAATGACCATGTTCATTGCAAAGTTCACAAGTACGGTAAAGATATTTTAAATTTTCAGCACTCACATTTAGCCTTTCTTGCAACCATTTAGTTTCTAAATGCTTATGCCTCTTGCAATATCTATCTTCCCTATTTGGTATGTACTTGCAAACCCAATGCACTCCACAAAAAGTGACATGTTTATAGGAGACATTTTCATCATAACTAGTGCAATTATCATTAGTACTATGGATATTCAAGGAGTTCATACTAACAACATTGCAATCATGCTCATCATTCAAAGATTTAGTGCCAAACATTTTAATGCATTCTTCTTCTAACACTTTGGCACAATTTTCCTTTCCATCATACTCACGAAAGATATTAAAAAGATGAAGCGTATGTGGTAAACTCAATTCCATTTTTTGTAGTTTTCTTTTATAAACTAAACTAGTGCTAAAACAAGAAACAAAAAGATTTGATTGCAAGATCTAAAGATATACCTTCAAGCACTCACCTCACCGGCAACGGCGCCAGAAAAGAGCTTAGTTGACGGGTGTGAGTGCCGCTTACCTAGCCTCCCTGGCAACTACGCCAGAAAAGAGCTTGATGTCTACTACGCAACCTTCTTCTTGTAGACGTTGTTGGGCCTCCAAGTGCAGAGGTTTGTAGGAAAGTAGCAAATTTCCCTCAACTGGATGACCTAAGGTTTATCAATCCGTGGGAGGCATAGGATGAAGATGGTCTCTCTCAAGCAACCCTGCAACCAAATAACAAAGAGTTTCTTGTGTCCCCAACACACCCAATACAATGGTAAATTGTATAGGTGCACTAGTTCGGCGAAGAGATGGTGATACAAGTGCAATATGGATGGTAGATATAGGTTTTTGTAATTTGAAAATATAAAACAGCAAGGCAACTATTGATAAAATTGAGCACAAACGGTATTGCAATGCGTTGAAACAAGGCCTAGGGTTCATACTTTCACTAGTGCAAGTTCTCTCAACAATAATAACATAATTGGATCATATAACTATCCCTCAACATGCAACAAAGAGTCACTCCAAAGTCACTAATAGCGGAGAACAAACGAAGAGATTATTGTAGGGTACGAAACCACCTCAAAGTTATTCTTTCTGATCGATCTATTCAAGAGTCCGTAGTAAAATAACACAAAGCTATTCTTTCCGTTCGATCTATCCTAGAGTTCGTACTAGAATAACACCTTAAGAAACAAATCAACCAAAACCCTAATGTCACCTAGATACTCCAATGTCACCTCAAGTATCCGCGGGTATGATTATACGATATGCATCACACAATCTCAGATTCATCTATTCAACCAACACAAAGAACTTCAAAGGGTGCCCCAAAGTTTCTACCGGAGAGTCAAGACGAAAACGTGTGCCGATCCCTATGCATAAGTTCACAAGGTCACTGGACCCGCAAGTTGATCACCAAAACATACATCAAGTAGATCACGTGAATATCCCATTGTCACCACAGATAAGCACATGCAAGACATACATCAAGTGTTCTCAAATCCTTAAAGACTCAATCCGATAAGATAACTTCAAAGGGAAAACTCAATCCATTACAAGAGAGTAGAGGGGGAGAAACATCATAAGATCCAACTATAATAGCAAAGCTCCCGATACATTAAGATCGTGCCATATCAAGAACACGAGAGAGAGAGAGAGAGAGAGAGATCAAACACATAGCTACTGGTACATACCCTCAGCCTCGAGGGTGAACTACTCCCTCCTCGTCATGGAGAGTGCCGGGATGATGAAGATGGCCACCGGTGATGGATCCCTCCTCCGGCAGGGTGCCAGAACAGGGTCCCGATTGGTTTTTGGTGGCTACAGAGGCTTGCGGCGGCGGAACTCCCGATCTAGGTTATTTTCTGGAGGTTTCTGTATTTATAGGAATTTTTGGTGTAGGTCTCACGTCAGGGGGGTCTCCGAGTCGTCCACGAGATAGGGGCCCACGCCCAGGGGGGGTAGGGCGCGCCCTCCACCCTCGTGGACAGCTCGAGACTCTTCTGGCCCAACTCTTTTACTTCGGGGGCTTCTTTTGGTCCATAAAAAATCATCAAAAATTGGCACGTCAATTGGACTCCGTTTGGTATTCCTTTTCTATAAGAGTCAAAAACAAGGAAAAAATAGAAACTGGCACTGGCTCTAGGTTAATAGGTTAGTCCCAAAAATCACATAAAATAGCATATAAATGCATATAAAACATCCAAGATGGATAATATAATAGCATGAATACTTCATAAATTATAGATACGTTGGAGACGTATCAGGTCACTAGTGCGCGTCGGTCCTAAACAAACGGTTTTTAACCCCTTTCCGCGACGGCATTCGGAACCGTCGCCAAGTGAGTGTGGGCGATAGGGGGGGTCCTTCCAACACGACCCAGAAACCGTTGGGGATATGCCCTCCTGGCACACACGCTCGGCAAAATGAGGTCGTGTGCGACCGGCGAGCACTCAAATACAGAAATACGCATAGTAGTGCTTAAAAAATACAATTATACAGGCGAAATCATTTCCGGTCATAAGTACATCCCACAGAGTCAGTCACCACTAAACGTTTCCGTTCGTCTATACATCCCACACTGTCACTACAAGGAAAACGTTTGCGCAAGGTGGCGAACGCAGACAGTTTTGTAGAGAATGTCATGTGGGATTATTCATTCATCCAACACGGTTTATTCCTAGAAACTGTGTGCGTTGCCTGAGCTCATCGCCCACGGTGGTTTCTCATTAACCGTTTGCAATAGGAAAACCCAATTAGCAAGCTAATTGGCCAATTAGCAGGCTAACTGCCCTATTATTAATAATACATTTACTAATCTAATTGACATTCATATTAAGCACATAATATATTCCATTTCCATATTAAGGAAGCGTGATTTCATAATTGAAATACATCAGAGTACAACATGATATAGCTTCAGCACTCAGCTACCCCATTACACAACTGCACCAGCAGCAAGTTTCACATGCAACATCTAGAACCTTTCGAAATTAACATCATAGACAGTACATAGAGAGATGCATCTCATCTGGAAAACTGCTGAAGCGGAAGGCGAATATTGAGCCTTCATTCATGTTGAAGGTATTTGCAACTTTAGGCCAGTGCTTGTGGATGATTGACCGTCCATCCTTCGACCTCTTCAGGAACACTTCAATATTGAACCGTGGGTGTTGTATGAAAACTTTCCTCGCCTCCTGACCACAGAGGTGGTTTGAGAGGTAATCATCAGTGAAGCCTGAAAACAAGGATGTGCATAAATATCTTCTCTATATTGGAAATGGGGAAAAGGAATACAAAAAGGCATGGTATAATAGTTAGTACCATCTTGTAAACGTCACTGCTTCCCATTGTTTCCCTGCAACACATATAAGGTAGTTAGTCATCAGGTGAAGTAAGGGTTCGCATGCTATCAGTAAAATATGTTGATAATAAATAAGCACATTGCAGATTCATCAGATTAATTCAAGCCACATGGAAAACCCATTTATCCAAACCAAGCATGATTAAGAACTAGGAAATATAGCATTTCTATATGTTTCTCATGTATTAAGTGCAGCCAAATTCAATTTATTCCTCACATGGTATACAATAACAGAATGCAGCCACAACAATTGAACATCGCATTGCATAATTGAACCAAGCAGTTAACTAAACACCACAACAAATGAACCAAACGTTAACTGAGCACCACATTGCACAATATAACATACTCCTAATAGAGGATCAGACAGTTAACCAAACCAAGCATGCTTAACAACTTGGAAATATAGCAATTGTATTTGTTTCTCATGTATTTAGTACAGCCAAATTTGATTTATTCCTCACATGGTATACAATAAGAGAATGCAGCCACAACAATTGAACTTCGCATTACAGAATTGAACCAAGCAGTTAACAAAACACCACAACAAATGAACCAAACGTTAATTGAGCACCACATTGCACAATATAACATACTCCTAATAAAAGATCAGACAGTTAACCAAACCAAGCATGCTTAAAAACTTGGAAATATAGCAATTGTATTTGTTTCTCATGTATTTAGTACAGCCAAATTCGATTTATACCTCACATGGTATACAATAAGAGAATGCAGCCACATCAATTGAACATCGCATTACAGAATTGAACCAAGCAGTTAACTAAACACCACAACAAATGAACCAAACGTTAACTGAGCACCACATTGCACAATATAACATACTCCTAATAGAGGATCAGACAGTTAACCAAACCAAGCATGCTTAACAACTTGGAAATATAGCAATTGTATTTGTTTCTCATGTATTTAGTACAGCCAAATTCGATTTATTCCTCACATGGTATACAATAAGAGAATGCAGCCACAACAATTGAACTTCGCATTACAGAATTGAACCAAGCAGTTAACAAAACACCACAACAGATGAACCAAACGTTAATTGAGCACCACATTGCACAATATAACATACTCCTAATAGAAGATCAGACAGTTAACCAAACCAAGCATGCTTAAAAACTAGGAAATATAGCAATTGTATTTGTTTCTCATGTATTTAGTACAGCCAAATTCGATTTATACCTCACATGGTATACAATAAGAGAATGCAGCCACATCAATTGAACATCGCATTACAGAATTGAACCAAGCAGTTAATTAAACACCACAACAAATGAACCAAACGTTAATTGAGCACCACATTGCACAATATAACATACTCCTAATAGAAGATCAGACAGTTAACCAAACCAAGCATGCTTAACAACTTGGAAATATAGCAATTGTATTTGTTTCTCATGTATTTAGTACAGCCAAATTCGATTTATTCCTCACATGGTATACAATATAACAGAATGCAGCCACAACAATTGAACATCGCATTGCAGAATTGAACCAAGCAGTTAAGTAAACACCACAACAAGTGAACCAAGCCACAACAAATGACCCAAGCAGTTAACTAAACACCAATTGAACAATATAACATACTCCTAATAGAAGATCAGACAGTTAACCAAACCAAGCATGCTTAACAACTTGGAAATATTGCCCTGAAGAATTGAACATCACATTTGCAAAATTGAACCAAGCAGTTAATTGAACACCACATTGCACGACATATAGAACATATACACTATAGCAGAAGATTGCATGGTGAAAGTAGATAGCATAATTCACTAGAATTTGTTAAGGAAAGGCAGTAGCTAGCAAACTGAACATGGGTCCTTATAGTGCGCTAATAAGACAAGCTACTCCTCATTGTCGGAGATATCGTTGACGATTGGCTCCTTGGACATGGAAGAGGGCAAGGCCTCCGCATAGTGGGTGCCCACGTTGTAGTGGTGAGTTGCCTGAGCCGCTCCGGGCACCAACCTTCTGGCTCTCGAGATGAGGTAAACATGTGCACGCTGAGAAAACACCTCGTAGTCTTCGTCGAAGGCACCGACGGTGGCCTCGAGAAAACGCCACGAACTATCGTTTAAAGCAGCCAACCGCGTCGCGGCATCGGCGCGCGAGGCGTCAACGGTGGCCTCGACGTCGAGGTGCTCCTCCAAGATCTGGGGGTTGGCACGAATGGCAGCCATCGCGACCTCATCCGCGCGTGCGGCCGCAATTTGCTTCTCCGCTGCCAAATGCTCCTTGAGGTCCTGGCTATACTGCGTGCACCATGGCTTATGCCGACGCTTATTTGGTGGAGCGGTCGGTAATTTTGGTGGAAGGTGTCACGCTCGCGCCGGCGGTCGGGGCATGTGGGATGTGGAAGGAGGAGGAGGATAGGGGTCGGGTGTGGATTACTTGCCTGGATAGGCGAGGCCGAGCAACATGAAGGAGGGTCGCCGGCGAGGAGGCGGCGGCACTGCAAGCAAGGAGTGAAGGTTTCAACTTGGAAAGGAAGGCGGAAAGGGGGAAAATGTGGCTTTGGGTAAGGGGGAGGGGGCGGGGAGGTAGATATTTCCGCGGAAGCCGAAAATTTGGAATCGCTTCACATAAAAAACTGGCGCGCAAAGTGTCATCAGACACGGTCCGAAGATATTTTGTGCTGCATCTCACACGGTTGGTTATAATAAACTGTGTGGGATCTACATGATTTTTGGTCTTGATTTGAATTACATAATGGGGTCACAACTTCCATGGATGGTGTTTGAATTGCTAGACCTTTTATCTGCAGTGATCATAAAAGAATTGGAATTATTCACGGTTCATTTGGACATTTTTATGCATTAAGTGAGTTTTCAATGCATTTATGTGCATAATTCAAATTTGAACTACATGCACATGCTCCAGTGCATATAAATTTGTTGAAAAAACAAATCTTTGTCCTTGGGTGCATGCTTAGGTCACATGCAAGAAATGGGAATGAATTTCAAACACCATGGTACCGTTGATTGCCGGCAAAACATTGAGATGCATGGTTTTTAAATTCTAGTAAATCAAAAACTCATCTGAAATTCATGAAACTTGGCATGCTATCATTGAGCGGCATCAACATGCCGTGGTACAAATTTTGTCCCATTTGGGGCAGGTTTCGGTATATGCTTCTCACAAACCGGAGCTTCTCACAACAAGCATGATGGTTTTCGGTAGGGGACGTCCCACCTTTGGGGACGAAACGATATCCATTGCCTCTTATTGCTTTCAAGTTTTTTCTCGTGTCAACATAGAACAACAGGAGTGTTGTGTGAATTTTTGTGATTTTTCGGGGTTCGCTTGGACATTTTTATGCATTAAGTGAGTTTTCAATGCATTTATGTGCATAATTCAAATTTGAACTACATGCGCATGCTCTAGTGCATATAAACTGGTTGAAAAATCAAATCTGTGTCCTTGGGTACATGCTTAGGTCCCATGCAAGAAATGGGAATGAATTTCAAACACCAGGGCACCGTTGATTGCCGGCAAAACATTGAGATGCCTGGTTTTTTAAATTCTAGTAAATCCAAAACTCGTCTGAAATTCATGAAACTTGGCATGCTATCATGGAGCGGCATCAACATGCCGTGGTACAAATTTTGTCCCATTTGGGGCAAGTTTGGGTCTATGCTTCTCACAAACCGGAGCTTCTCACAACAAGCATGATGGTTTTCGGTAGGGAACGTCCCACCTTTTGGGACGAAACGATATCCATTGCCTCTTATTGCTTTCAATTTTTTTTCTCGTGTCAACATAAAACAACATGAGTGTTGTGTGAATTTTTGTAATTTTTCAGGGTTCGTTTGGACATTTTTATGCATTAACTGAGTTTTCAATGCATTTATGTGCATAATTCAAATTTGAACTACATGCACATGCTCTAGTGCATATAAATTTGTTGAAAAATCAAATCTTTGTCCTTGGGTGCATGCTTAGGTCACATGCAAGAAATGGGAATGAATTTCAAACACCATGGCACCGTTGGTTGCCGGCAAAACATTGAGATGCCTGGTTTTTAAATTCTAGTAAATCGAAATCTCGTCTGAAATTCATGAAACTTGGCATGCTATCATTGAGCGGCATCAACATGCCGTGGTACAAATTTTGTCCCATTTGGAGCAGGTTTGGGCATATGCTTCTCACAAACCGGAGCTTCTCACAACAAGCATGATGGTTTTCGGTAGGGAACGTCCCACCTTTGGGGACGAAACGATATCCATTGCCTCTTATTTCTTTCAAGTTTTTTCTCGTGTCAACATAGAACAATAGGAGTGTTGTGTGATTTTTTGCGATTTTTTGAGGTTCGTTTGGACATTTTTATGCATTAAGTGAGTTTTCAATGCATTTATGTGCATAATTCAAATTTGAACTACATGCACATGCTCTAGTGCATATAAACTGGTTGAAAAATCAAATTTGTCTCCTTGGGTGCATGCTTAGGTCCCATGCAAGAAATGGGAATGAATTTCAAACACCAGGCAACATTGATTGCCGACAAAACATTGAGATGCCTGGTTTTTTAAATTCTAGTAAATCCAAAACTCATCTGAAATTCATGAAACTTGGCATGCTATCATGGAGCGGCATCAACATGCCGTGGTACAAATTTTGTCCCATTTGGGGCAGGTTTGGGTCTATGCTTCTCACAAACCGGAGCTTCTCACAACAAGCATGATGGTTTTCGGTAGGGAACGTCCCACCTTTGGGGACGAAACGATATCCATTGCCTCTTATTGCTTTCAATTTTTTTTCTCGTGTCAACATAGAACAATAGGAGTGTTGTGTGAATCTTTGTGATTTTTCGGGGTTCGTTTGGACATTTTCATGCATTAACTGAGTTTTCAATGCATTTATGTGCATAATTCAAATTTGAACTACATGCACGTGCTCCAGTGCATATAAATTTGTTGAAAAATCAAATCTTTGTCCTTGGGTGCATGCTTAGGTCACATGCAAGATATGGGAATGAATTTCAAACACCATGGCACCGTTGATTGCCGGCAAAACATTCAGATGCCTGGTTTTTAAATTATAGTAAATCAAAAACTCGTTTAAAATTCATGAAACTTGGCATGCTATCATTGAGCGGCATCAACATGCCGTGGTACAAATTTTGTCCCATTTGGGGCAGGTTTGGGTATATGCTTCTCACAAACCGGAGCTTCTCACAACCAGCATGATGGTTTTCGGTAGGGAACGTCCCACCTTTGGGGACGAAGCGATGTCCATTGCCTCTTATTGCTTTCATGGTTTTTCTCCTGTCAACATAGAACAACAGGAGTGTTGTGTGAATTTTTGTGATTTTTTGAGGTTCGTTTGGTCATTTTTATGCATTAAGTGAGTTTTCAATGCATTTATGTGCATAATTCAAATTTGAACTACATGCGCATGCTCTAGTGCATATAAACTGGTTGAAAAAACAAATTTGTGTTCTTGGGTGCATGCTTAGGTCCCATGCAAGAAATGGGAATGAATTTCAAACACTAGGCACCATTGATTGCCGGCGAAACACTGAGATGCCTGGTTTTTCAAATTCTAGTAAATCCAAAACTCGTCTGAAATTCATGAAACTTGGCATGCTATCATGGAGCCGCATCAACTTGTCGTGGTACAAATTTTGTCCCATTTGGGGCAGGTTTGGGTCTATGCTTCTCACAAACCGGAGCTTCTCACAACAAGCATGATGGTTTTCTTTAGGGAATGTCCCACCTTTGGGGATGAAATGATATCCATTGCCTCTTATTGCTTTCAATTTTTTTCTCGTGTCACCATAGAACAACAGGAGTGTTGTGTGAATTTTTGTGATTTTTCGGGGTTCGTTTGGACATTTTTATGCATTAACTGAGTTTTCAATGCATTTATGCGCATAATTCATATTTGAACTACATGTGCATGCTCAAGTGCATATAAACTGGTCGAAAAATCAAATATGTGTTCTTGGGTGCATGATTAGGTCCCATGCAAGAAATGGGAATGAATTTCAAACACCAGGGCAATGTTGATTGCCGGCAAAACATTGAGATGCCTGATTTTTTAATTCTAGTAAATCCAAAACTCGCCTGAAATTCATGAAACTTGGCATGCTATCATGGAGCGGCATCAACATGCCGTGGTACAAATTTTGTCGCATTTGGGGCAGGCTTGGGTATATGCTTCTCACAAACTGGAGCTTCTCACAACAAGCATGATGGTTTTCGGTAGGGAACGTCCCACCTTTGGGAAAGAAACGATATCCATTGCGTCTTATTGCTTTCAAATTTTATTCTCGTGTCAACATAGAACAACAGGAGTTCAAACACATAGCTCAAGAACACGAGACAGAGAGATCAAACACATAGCTACTGGTACATACCCTCAGCCCTGAGGGTGAACTACTCCCTCCTCGTCATGGAGAGCGCCGAGATGATGAAGATGGCCACCGGTGAGGGATCCCCCCCTCCGGCAGGGTGCCGGAACGGGGCCCCGATTGGTTTTTGGTGGCTACAGAGGCTTGCGGCGGCGGAACTCCTGATCTATTCTGTTCCCCGAAGTTTTTAGGGTATATGGATATATATATAGGCGAAAGAAGTCGGTCAGGGAGCCACGAGGGGACCACGAGGGTGGGGGCGCGCCCATGGGGGCAGGCGCGCCTCCCTGCCTTGTGGCCACCTCGAATTTTCGTTGACTTCAACTCCAAGTCTCCTGGATCACGTTCGTTCCAAAAATCACGCTTCCGAAGGTTTCATTCCGTTTGGACTCCGTTCGATATTCCTTTTCTGCGAAACACTGAAAAAAGGGAAAAAACAGAAACTCGCACGGGCTCTGGGTCAATAGGTTAGTTCCAAAAATAATATAAAAGTGTTTAATAAAGCCCATAAACATCCAAAATAGATAATATAATAG
This sequence comes from Triticum aestivum, assembly GCF_018294505.1. Classification (NCBI taxonomy): domain Eukaryota; kingdom Viridiplantae; phylum Streptophyta; class Magnoliopsida; order Poales; family Poaceae; genus Triticum; species Triticum aestivum. The sequence continues at coordinate 392,032,506 of NC_057811.1, forward strand.
CATGAATACTTCATAAATTATAGATATGTTGGAGACGTATCAGCATCCCCAAGCTTAATTCCTGCTCGTCCTCGAGTAGGTAAATGATAAAAGAAATAATTTATGAAGTGTGAATGCTATCAGGTGCACAAGTTTGATCAATGATAATTTCAATCACCTTTTCTAGCATCATCATATGTCATAACAATAGCTCAACTCATAAAGCTTCTCATGATCAAGTAACAAGCTATTCACATGTTAAAGTATAGATCGTAAACTTTCTTGAAAACTAACAAACCGTGTTATCAGTCATCAAACAATTACAATTCATCTTATTTTCAGGAAGAGTCTATGTCAGAGCTTTGATTTAGCAAACTCCACATACTCAACTATCATTTAGTCTTTCACAATTGCTAACACTCACGCGATATTTATGGGTTCAAAGTTTTAATCAGACACAGAGAAAGATAGGGGCTTATAGATTCGCCTCCCAACCTTTTACCTCAAGGGTAATTTCAACAATAATAGTTCATGATGCCTTACATCCAATTGGATATATATATCAGAATCTTTCCAACACAATGTGCTTGCCAAAGGATAAAATGTAAAAAGGAAAGGTGAAGATCACCATGACTCTTGCATAAGGTAGAAGACAAGAATAAAAGATAGGCCCTTCGCAGAGGGAAGTAGAGGTTGCCATGCGCTTTTATAGTTGGATGCACAAAATCTTAATGCGAGGGAACGTCACTTTATATTGCCACTTGTGATAGGGACCTTTATTATGCAGTCCATCGCTTTTATTGCTTCCATATCACAAGATCGTATAAAGCTTATTTTCTCCACACTAAAAGATCATACGTATTTAGAGAGCAATTTTTATTGCATGCACCGATGACAACTTACTTGAAGGATCTTACTCAACCCATAGCTAGGTATGGTGGACTCTCATGGCAATACTGGTTTAAGGGATGTTTGGAAGCACAAGTAGTATCTCTACTTAGTGCAAAGATTCTGGCTAGCATGAGGGGGAAAGGCAAGCTCAACGTGTTGGGCGATCCATGACAATATACTTTATTTCGGATATAAGAAAACATAACCCATTACGTTGTCTTCCTTGTCCAACATCAACCTTTTAGCATGTCATATTTTAATGAGTGCTCACAATTACAAAATATGTCCAAGATAGTATATTTATATGTGAAATCTCTCTTCAATATTGTTTCATGAATTGTTCAAGTGACCAATACAACGTTTGCTAACCTTCAATCAATTTACCACCTCTACTTCTTATATGTAAAGTCATTACTCCCCATGGGATAAGCATATGAAACATATATAATTTCAGATTTATGATATTCAATTCATTCAACCATTTACTCATAGGATATAAGTGAAGCACACGAGTAAATGACAAACTACTCCAAAAAGATATAAGTGAAGATCAATGAGTAGTTAAATAATTATGTAGCTATGTGAAGACTCTCTCTCATTTAAGAATTTCAGATCTTGATACTTTATTCAAACACCAAGCAAAACAAAATAAAATAAAATGATGCTCCAAGCAAAACACATATCATGTGGTGAATAAAAATATAGCTCCAAGTAAAGTTACCGATGAACGAAGACGAAAGAGGGGATGCCTTCCGGGGCATCCCCAAGCTTAGACGCTTGGTTATCCTTGAATATTTCCTTGGGTTGCCTTGGGCATCCCCAAGATTAGGCTCTTTCCACTCCTTATTTTATAGTCCATCGAATCTTTACCCAAAACTTGAAAACTTCACAACACAAAACTTAACAGAAAATCTCGTGAGCTCCGTTAGCGAAAGACAACAAAACACCACTTCAAGGTACTGTAATGAACTCATTCTTTATTTGTATTGGTGTTAAACCTACTTTATTCCAACTTCTCTATGGTTTATAAACTATTTTACTAGCCATGGAGTCATCAAAATAAGCAAACAACACGCGAAAAACAGAATCTGTCAAAAAACAGAACAGTCTGTAGTACTCTGTAACTAACGCAAACTTCTGGAACTCATAAAAATCTACCAAAATAGGACGACCTAGATAATTTGTTTATTGATCTACTGAAATTGGAATCATTATTTTATCATGTTCTGGTGATTTTTAACAATTGTTTTCGTGAACAGAAAGTTTCTGGAATTTTCAGCAACATCAAATAACTATCATCCAAGAAGATCGTATAGGTTTAACTTGGCACAAACACTAATTAAAACATAAAACCACATATAACCAGAGGCTAGATAGATTATTTATTCCTAAACAGAACCAAAAAGCAAGAAACTAAAATAAAATTGGGTTGCCTCCCAACAAGCGCTATCGTTTAATGCCCCTAGCTAGGCATGATGATTTCAATGATGCTCACATAAAAGATAAGAATTGAAACATAAAGAGAGCATCATGAAGAATATGACTAGAACATTTAAGTCTAACCCACTTCCTATGCATAGGGATTTTGTGAGTAAACAATTTACGGGAACAATAATCAACTAGCATAGGAAGGCAAAACAAGCATAACTTCAAAACTTTAAGCACATAGAGAGGAAACTAGATATTATTGCAATTCCTACAAGCATATATTCCTCCCTCATAATAATTTTCAGTACCATCATGAATGAATTCAACAATATAACCAGCACATAAAGCATTCTTTTCATGATCTACAAGCATAGAATTTTTATTACTCTCCACATAAGCAAAATTCTTCTCATTCAGAATAGTGGGAGTATCATAAGAAACTCGAATACTATAAATTGTTTCCATATTAAAAGAGTAATGTTCAGAAAAAGGGTAATCATAATCATGACAAGTTTTATAAATATAATCATCACTACTTTTTATAGCATAAGTTTCATCACAATAATCGTGATAAGTAGCAACTTTGTTCTCATCATAATCGATTGAAACCTCTTCCAACATAGTGGAATCATTACTAAATAAAGTCATGACCTATCCAAATCCACTTTCATAATTGTAACAATAAGAATCAACACCCTCCAAAATAGTGGGATCATTACTTCCTAAAGTTGACACTCTTCCAAACCCACTTTCATCAATATAATCATCGTAAATAGGAGGCATGCTATCATCATAATAAATTTGCCCATCAAAACTTAGGGGACAAAAAATATCACCTTCATCAAACATAGCTTCCCCAAGCTTGTGGCTTTGCATATCATTAGCATCATGGATATTCAAGAAATTCATACTAACAACATTGCAATCATGCTCATCATAAAAAGATTTAGTGCCAAACATTCTAATGCATTCTTCTTCTAGCACTTGAGCACAATTTTCCTTTCCATCATTCTCACGAAAGATATTAAAAAGATGAAGCGTATGAGGCAAACTCAATTCCATTTTTTTGTAATTTTCTTTTATAAACTAAACTAGTGATAAAACAAGGAACTAAAAGATTCGGTTGCAAGATCTAAATATATACCTTCAAGCACTCACCTCCCCGGCAACGGCGCCAGAAAAGAGCTTGATGTCTACTATGCAACCTTCTTCTTGTAGACGTTGTTGGGCCTCCAAGTGAAGAGGTTTGTAGGACAGTAGCAAATTTCCCTCAAGTGGATGACCTAAGGTTTATCAATCCGTGGGAGGCGTAGGATGAAGATGGTCTCTCTCAAACAACCCTGCAACCAAATAACAAAGAGTCTCTTGTGTCCCCAACACACCCAATACAATGGTAAATTGTATAGGTGCACTAGTTCGGCGAAGAGATGGCGATACAAGTGCAATATGGATGGTAGATATAGGTTTTTGTAATCTGAAAATATAAAAACAACAAGGTAACTAATGATAAAAGTGAGCACAAACGGTATTGCAATGCTAGGAAACAAGGCCTAGGGTTCATACTTTCACTAGTGCAAGTTCTCTCAACAATAATAACATAATTGGATCATATAACTATCCCTCAACATGCAACAAAGAGTCACTCCAAAGTCACTAATAGCAAAGAACAAACGAGGAGATTATGGTAGGGTACGAAACCACCTCAAAGTTATTCTTTCTGATCGATCTATTCAAGAGTCCGTAGTAAAATAACACGAAGCTATTCTTTCCGTTCGATCTATCATAGAGTTCGTACTAGAATAACACCTTCAGACACAAATCAACCAAAACCATAATGTCACCTAGATACTCCAATGTCACCTCAAGTATCCGTGGGTATGATTATACGATATGCATCACACAATCTCAGATTCATCTATTCAACCAACACATAGAACTTCAAAGAGTGCCCCAAAGTTTCTACCGGAGAGTCAAGACAAAAATGTGTGCCAACCCCTATGCATAAGTTCACAAGGTCACTGAACCCGCAAGTTGATCACCAAAACATACATCAAGCGGATCATGTGATATCCCATTGTCACCACAGATAAGCACATGCAAGGCATACATCAAGTATTCTCAAATCCTTAAAGACTCAATCCGATAAGATAACTTCAAAGGGAAAAATCAATCCATTACAAGAGAGTAGAGGGGGAGAAACATCATAAGATCCAACTATAATAGCAAAGCTCGCGATACATCAAGATCGTACCACCTCAAGAACACGAGAGAGAGAGAGTGAGATCAAACACATAGCTACTGGTACATACCCTCAGCCCCGAGGGTGAACTACTCCCTCCTCGTCATGGAGAGCGCCGGGATGATGAAGATGGCCACCGGTGAGGGATCCCCCCTCCGGCAGGGTGCCGAAACAGGGTCCCGAATGGTTTTTGCTGGCTACAGAGGCTTGCGGTGGCGGAACTCCTGATCTATTATGTTCCCCGAAGTTTTTAGGGTAGATGGATATATATATAGGCGAAAGAAGTCGGTCAGGGGAGCCACGAGGGTGGGGGCGCGCCCAGGGGGGCAGGCGCGCCTCCCTGCCTCGTGGCCACCTCGAAGCTTCCTTGACTTCAACTCCAAGTCTCCTGGATCATGTTCATTCCAAAAATCACGCTCCTGAAGGTTTCATTCCGTTTGGACTCCGTTTGATATTCCTTTTCTGCGAAACACTGAAACAAGGGAAAAAACAGAAACTGGCAGTGGGCTCTGGGTCAATAGGTTAGTCCCAAAAATAATATAAAAGTGTTTAATAAACCCCATAAACATCCAAACCAGATAATATAATAGCATGAATACTTCATAAATTATAGATACGTTGGAGACGTATCAGCGTGCGATGGTGCGTTCGGACACACGAGTCGAGCAGCGACGACTGGTGGTGGTGTCGGCCGCCGAGGGGCACTATGGCGACGGCGGCGAGCTCGTGAGCGGCGGCCGACATCGGGACTCGTCGGGGTGGTGCTAGGGGGTACGTGAGGGGGGTGTGCGTGTGTGCTTTGTGCTCCTGGGAGCACCAGGAGCACGATGGTGGCCTCGGGCGCGGGCTACGGCAGTGGTAGCCACGGCGGCGGCGAGCTAAGCTTCGCGGGGATGGCGACCGAGCGTGCTAGAGCGTGAAAGAGAGGGAAGGAAGCAACGCGGAGGCTCACCGAGTGGCAACGAAATGCCGGCGACAGTTTAGGAGCAGCAGAGGTCCCCGGAGACGGAGAAGATCGCCGGAGCCTGAGAAGAGACGGGGCGGCTCGATCTGCTCGATGCGGAGCTTCCCGGCTCCAACCAGCGGCACTAGAGGTCGTGGCGGTCCACGGCGGTGCCGACGAGCTCGGCCAGGCCGCGTGGGAGGCACGGTGGCCGCGGAGACGACGAAGGGCGGCGACGACGGCTATGTTGGGCGGGCACCCGAGCGAGAGGGAGAGGCCAGAGGAAAGGGATCTGAGAGGGGGGCTGCGAGGAGAGGGGGTGAATGGATCTAGGCGGAGGGCAGGTGAGTGGGGAGGGAGTCCGAGGTGTCGGGGCTGCCCTTATCCCTTCGCCGGTGACGTGGCAGTACGGGGCGGCGCGCTCGGTCCAGCGGGGATGCGCCCCGGTCGAAGGAGCGGTGAGGGAGGGGATCGACCGCGCGGGGAAGGTGGGTCGGCTTGCTGGGGTGGGCTAAAGCCCGGTGTGACAAAGGGGTGGGGTGGCTTCTCTCTTTTCCTGTTTCCTGGCTTTTTCTCTTTTCTTTTTACAGAAAAATGCTATGCAATATTTGAGCTGCCAAAAGGAGTTCTGTAAAATGTGGGACTTGGCCAAATAAATACATTACAATATTTGGCACCTGCCACAAAAAGTTTGGGAGGAGTTTGGATTGATTTGGATTTTTCACAAATGGAAAAGCATTTAAAAAATGCTGATTCGGAACTGCTTTAATTCCCACGGGAAATTAGCTATCTCTAATGATGTTGAATCACTCTTGACATTTAGTTAGTGAATATTTGCAACCCAGCGAACATTTTTGTTTTACTGTTTGGAGAAATTATTTATTTGACTTTATTTTAAAATTTAATTTGAATTGGTTTTGAATCAAAGTGAGATTAGCAACAGTAACAGTAATGACTTGGCATCATTAGTAGGGGATTACTCTAGCTTGATTATCTGGGCGTTACAAATCTCCTCCACTACAAGAAATCTCGTCCCGAGATTTAAGAGGTGGAGTAAGGGGGAAGCTATAAGGACGAATGTCCGAAAGGATCAGCACCCGGTAGTTATCTCAAGGAAGGAGATTTTAGAAGCACCAGGATGTATCGAGAGTGCTATAAGGAGATTCAACTAGTTTTAAGTAGGTAGGCATCAGCTGATGCCAAAAATAGGTGATGAAGGGGTTCAGAGCAAAGAAGAATAATGTTGCCTCTGATACCGAAATGAAACATGGTGAGGAAGTTAGCTCGTGTATTACATACGAAGCCGAGTGCCAAGAATATTTCGGAATCAAGGTTGTACAGCAGAGTCAGGTTCCGATCCTGTGGAACTGTGGGTTATGGGCCCACCATGTGGGTTAAAAAGTAGGAAGGGTGCTGACATCTTGTACGGTCCTGATAGCAAGGCATGTCGGAGGATAGTCTATCAGTTATATTGGCAACAACGTTGGTACCAAGGGCGAGGGACGAAGAGAACCATTTTCCTGCTCGTTAAACGAGGTGGACCAATAGGCAAGGTTCTCGTCCATCGGTGGTAACCGGAATGTCATCAACAATAGTAACAGGGTCTTACTGATAGAGTTGTACACCGAGGTGTTTACATAAGCAGGGAATTATTACTTCTTATATCATATAGATCACAAGAAGGGTTAAACAAACCAACGGAAAGGAAAAATATGATTATCAAATCAAACAACCCAAAGGAAAGGAAGATGTGTTTACACATAAGAGTTGGGAGTATATCCTTCCCAAGGAAAAGCGGAGCAGGATATACATGATAGGACAGCAAGTTCAAAAGCATTTATATAATGGGGAGAGGGAAGAATCATGATATTACCCATACAACGGTGTGAGGGTAATTGAACGAGAAACATTTTGTATTATGCTTCCGATGTTCTTGTTGATATTCGGAATACCACAGTCATGCTTCGATGCGGCAATGATATGGTGTCAAGTAAAGATTGGGTTCAAAGATCTCAAGAGATACCGAGAAACAATTCCAAGATATCTCAGAATGTAAGGAATGACCAAGCACAACCAGGTCTGTGTTGGTAGAAATTCAAGATGTCATCGATGATATCACAAATCATCGAGGGGCAGGGATGGTATTTCTAGCCATGAATTCAATTGACATCTCTGAAGAAGCCAAAGTGTAGACGGTGATCACGACAGATTTTGTCGAGAGACTCTATGAAGATGCCATCGAGCAGAAAAGGAAGGATGTAGTGAAAGGCTATGAGAACCACGGATTCGACACAAGCTCGAAGTCAAGCTGTTGTTCGAGGTGAAATGATAAGATGAGGAAGATCGACGTAAGCTTAGATCATCATCGAAAGTTGCTCCGGGCATAAGGACCAGGTAGCACAGTTAAAAGTTGACACGATAAAAAATATAGCCGATCGGGCTAGGAATGATGTGATGGGGTATAAAACTTCCCAATATCAGGTACTAGGTGTAATGTCGGAAGGTAAATCGGAGTAGAGGTTGGACGGGGGGGGATGATTTGCAGAGGATAGTATTTTAACTTATCCGGTAAATGGAATCAAGGAGGAAATACGGTCGGAACCACGATTGCAAAGGATCAATTCATAGATACAAGATGAGCTTGTACCAAAGAAATAATTATTTTTATGAGTATGAGCAGCTTCTAAGATAAGTTCTACAGCGGGTCCATGGGCATGAACACAAGGGTTCAAGGTCGAATCCCACTTCTTCAATGCATAACCTTTCATTCACTCCTCGTTTTTCGAAGAAATTGTAGTGCAGAGGATTTATCTGGCGAAGTACCAGAAGAGTAAGACTCGTGAGAACTCTCGGGTTCACACGGATTATGGAAGGCATAAGTTCAACCCATCGGGGCATTTTTACGAATCTATACAACCATCAACCAAGCAAAAGATACGAGTTCAAAAGTAGAGTATCAGAGTCAAAGCAGATGATACAATTTACCGAAGGTATTATGTATCAGGGAAAAACTCACAAGACTTTGGATGTGAAGGACATTGTCGGATAACAACCCAACAATGGATCTGGTGATTCACGACAAAGTTGATGTGAGTATCGATAATCAATCAGATGAAGAAGGGGATGCAAAGGCATCGGCTTATAGAAACGTCTGAATGATTCGATGCTTGGGTACAAAGGAAATTATGATTTCAAGACGAAGGATCAGAAGCAGAGGCTCTGATCAAAATATGAGTAAGTTGAATAGGCTTAGAGGTGTACCCGATCAAATCTGGATTGGGCAAGAACCAGCTCATATCTGGAAGGATGTCTGAGACGGAAAGAAAATTTCCAAAGATTAATTGATGATTGCGAGTATTCGCACACACGTTAAATCCATAGGAACAGAATGTCAATCACAAAGAATTCTAAAGAATATTGCTAGACATATGGAATTAATCCTAATGCAAGCAGGCAAGGAGAATTAAGAGCAATAGGCTGCAGAGGAATTTGAAAGATCAGATAGCTTTTTCAGGTATTTTGGAAAGCAAATGAACAACTGGGGATGAACGAACCCCAGTTAAGTGAATTATCCGCAGTTTGAAAAGAAGCTGCAAAGCAGAAGGCACAAAGGATTCTCGGAACAACGGAGAGTACTAGTGGTATCTTGTAATAACAGAAGCAACTAGGGATGAAGGTACAAGCGGCAAGGATGTTATTCAGGGGGATTATCGGTGGTCAGGAACTGCAAGGCAGTTGGCACAGGGTCTCGAGAAACATCGAGGAGTATCCGTAGAATCTTCTGGCGAAGCAAGCAATCATCGATAATGTTGGGGCTCTCCGTGAGAAAGTGGGTACGAGAACCTAATGTCAGAGTTAGTAAAATATTTAACCCGAATAGAAGAGAGATCAGAGTCCCAGAGTATAGACGAGGAATAAAAGATCCTAATACCACTCAATGGCAACGTGGGCCCGTAATCCACACAGCCATGTTAGTAAAAGTTTTTCAATGACTAGACTCAACTTCGGCCAAGGAGTTGGAAAGGGGGCTACCTACAGGCAGTCAGCTCTGATACCAACTTATGATGCCCTCGACTCAATCGTACACTAATCATACACGCAAATGTGTACGATCAAGATCAAGGACTCACGGGAAGACAACACAACTCTAGACACAAATTAAAATAATACAAGCTTTATATTACAAGCCAGGGGCCTCGAGGGCTCGAATACATCAGCTTGAATACAAACGAGTCAGCGGAAGCAACAATATCTGAGCACAGACATGAGTTAAACAAGTTTGCCTTAAGAAGGCTAGCACAAAAGCAACAACGATCGAAAAGGCAAGGCCTCCTGCCTGGGAGCCTCCTAACTACTCCTGGTCGTTGGCGGCCTCCACGTAGTAGTAGGCACCCTCGGGGTTGTAGTAGTCATCGGTGGTGTCGTCTGGATCCTGGGCTCCACCATCTGGTTGTGACATCCGAGAGGAACAAAAAAGGGAGAAAAGAGGGGGCAAAGCAACCGTGAGTACTCATCCAAAGTACTCAGCAAGCAAGGATCTACACTACATATGCATCAGTGTCAATGAAATGGGTAGTGTATGTGGACTGAACTGCAGAATGCCAGAATAGAGGGGAGAGCCTAGTCCTATCGAAGACTAGCATCTTCAGCATCTTCAGCGGTCTTGCAGCATTAGAAGAGTGCAGACCAGCATAAAGTAAAGTAGTAGTAGTGTTATCAACCTCGGCCAGAGATCCTTTCTCGACTCCCTACGAGAAAGCAATGCCAGAGCCATGCTATCCATTTCTCATCTCCAGTATCCAGTTCTAATTGTATCGATCGGGATAAAACTCCAAGTGTCTGTTACCGTAGGACAGGCTATCGATAGATGTTTTCTTCCCTGCAGGCATGCACCAACTTACCCACCACGCTCGCTTAACTCTGGTCGGACACACCTTACTGGGTCATGCCCGGCCTCGGCCAAACAATACGCCGCAACCCGACCTAGGCTTAATAGAGAGGTCAAGCACGCCGGACTAAACCTATGCCCCCAGGGGTCATGGGCCATCACCCCGGGAACTCCTGCACGTTGCGAACGCGGCCGGTGAGCAGACCTAGCTACCTCCTTAAACAAGGCAGGTGCTTACGCAGTCCAACTCGGCGCGCGCCGCTCAGTCGCTGACGTCTATTAAGCTTCGGCTGATGCACACGACGCAGAACGCCCATACTATGCCCATGTGATGGTTAGTGCTATCAGGCCAGAGGCCCCTCGGATCAAATATCCAAATCATAGTGGATTAGGAATGCGCGGTAACAAGAAGAGACTCACGAAAGATGTGACCCCGTTGCCCCGTCTCGAGGACTTGCGGCAAGGGCTAGGAATGCCCGGCCACGCCTCGTAATTATCTCGCGGGCACCCTCCAGGTCAACTCGTCTCCACATCACTCGCGGGTACCCCTTAGGGTCGACCCGCCATTCCAAGTAACAGTTGTAAAGTTCAAGTATCCGTGTGTCCAAACATCAAGGGGAAAACCCGAGGAATCACCCCCGGTGAATTCCACTCGATGTAATCATCAAGGTGAACGTAAGAGGATCCACCCACGAGGTTCACACTTGAGGGGTTGCACGACAGTGTCGTATCGGAAGTGGTTAAGGAGGAAATCACCCTCAATGACTAGGACCAAATAGCTACACTACAGAGATCTCATCAGGAGTGACGTATGAGGTTCCACCCTCGGCACTCGATGGTAACTCTGCAGAGTCGAGCAACAAAAGGGGCGTGAAGTGATGTGAGGTGTCGGGCTCTGGTCTTCGATCCCGTTGAACGGGTCTTCGATGATGAAGCAGGGGCAACAAGGACAATCTGGGGGTCACTGATGGATCACTAACCAGCCTATACTAAGCAGTTTAGGATAAGCAGTTAAGGTACAATGAGCAAGTTACAAAAGCAGACTATGCGTCAGAATAGGAGCAAACAATAACAATAGCAAAATCTAATGCAAGCATGAGAGAATGGAATGGGCGATATCGAGATGATCAAAGGGGGGCTTGCCTGGAAGCTCTGCTATAAAGGAAGAAGGGTCGTCATAGACGTAGACGATCACAGGGGCACCATCGGTCTCGGGGTCTACCGAAGAGACGAGGGGGAAGAAACAATAAATATAAAGCAAACATAGCACCACAAAGCCTAACATGGCAATATGATGTGCCGTGTGTGACCTAACGTATGGCAATGCCATAAAGGTGAAGGGGGAATTCAACCAGGAATGTTTTCCCGGTTCCGGACCCGTGTCAGACAGATGACCGGAGGGGAATGTTCCATGTTCAGCATGCTAGGGGCATGTAACGGATGAACGTACCGCATATTCGAATTCGTTGGATTTTTCTGAGCAACTTTCATTTAGAAAACATTTTCATCGGAGTTAAGGTTTAATTTCTATGAATTTTCAAAGTTTAAACATTTTCTGAAATGATTTAAATAACAGAAAAAAAAAGAGTTACCGCATCAGTATGACGTCAGCAATGCGTCAGCATTCGGCTGACCTGCTGACTGGTCAAACTGACAGGTAGGGCCCACCTGTCCGCCTCTCTGGGTTAAACAGTGGGTTAAACTACTCTAACAGACTAATTAGAGGGGTGGGCCCCAAGTGTCAATGACTAACTAACTACTAATTAAATAACAGGTTTTAACTAGCAGTTTTATTTATTTATAAAAACGTTTAAGCTAGTGGGGCCCGCATGTCAGTGGGTCAGAGTGCCCAGTCAGCAGTTGACCCAGTCAACAGGGTCAACTGGGGCCCGTGGGGCCCAGCGGCAATGTCACAGGGGGCCCACTTGTGAGGCCACGTCGGCGACGACCGGAGACGCGACGCCGCTGACCAAAACAGCGGTGGGGCTCGCCGGACTTCGCCGGAAATCGCGCACAGGGGGTCCTTTGGCGCGGGACTTGGCGCGTTCGAATGAGCGCACGAAGGCGCATCGACTGGGGGCGGTGGCGTCGCCGGAGTTGGCCGGAGCGGCGCCGACGAGCGGCGGTCACGCTCGGGCGACAATGAGGATGGTGCTACGGGGCACCAGAGAGCGTGTGCGATGGTGCGTTCGGACACGCGAGTCGAGCAACGGCGATTGGTGGTGGTGTCAGCCGCCGAGGGGCACTATGGCGACGGCGGCGAGCTCGCGAGCGGCGGCCAGCATCGGGACTCGTCGGGGTGGCGCTAGGGGGGTATGTGAGGGGGTGTCCATGTGTGCGTTGTGCTCCTGGGAGCACCAGGAGCATGATGGTGGCCTCGGGCGCGGGCTGCGGCAGCGGTAGCCACGGCGGCGACGAAGCGGGGCGGCGGCGAGCTAAGCTTCGCGGGGATGGCGACCGAGCGTGAAAGAGAGGGAAGGAAGCAACGCGGAGGCTCACCGAGTGGCAACAAAATGCCGGTGACAGTTTAGGAGGAGCAGAGGTCGCCGGAGACGGAGAAGATCACCGGAACCCGAGAATAGAGGGGGCGGCTCTATCTGCTCGATGCGGAGCTTCCCGGCTCCAACCAGCGGCACTAGAGGTCATGGCGGTCCACGACGGTGCCGACGAGCTCGGCCAGGCCGCGTGGGAGGCACGGTGGCCGCGGAGACGAAGAAGGGCGGCGGCGACGGCTATGTTGGGCGGGCACGCGAGCGAGAGGGAGAGGCCAGAGGAAGGGGATCTGAGAGGGGGGCTGCAAGGAGAGGGGGCAAATGGATCTGGGCGGAGGGCAGGTGAGTGGGGAGGGAGTCCGAGGTGTCGGGGCTGCCCTTATCCCTTTGCCGGCAACGTGGCAGTACGGGGCGGCGCGCTCGGTCCGGCGGGGACACGCCCCGGTTGGAGGAGCGGTGAGGGAGGGGATCGACCGCGCGGGGAAGGTGGGCCGGCCTGCTGGGGTGGGCTAAAGCCCGGTGTGGCAAAGGGGTGGGGTGGCTTCTCTCTTTTCTTGTTTCCTTTGCTTTTGCTCTTTTCTTTTTACAGAAAAATGCTATGCAATATTTGAGCTGCCAAAAGGAGTTCTGGAAAATGTGGGACTTGACTAAATAAATACATTACAATATTTGGCACCTTCCACAAAAAGTTTGGGAGGAGTTTGAATTGATTTGGATTATTCACAAATGGAAAAGCATTTAAAAAATGCTGATTTGGAACTGCTTTAATTCCTAGGGGAAATTAGCTATCTCTAATGATGTTGAATCACTCATGACATTTAGTTAGTGAATATTTGCAACCCAGCGAACATTTTTGTTTTACTGTTTGGAGAAATTATTTATTTGACTTTATTTCAAAATTGACTTTGAATTGGTTTTGAATCAAAGTGAGATTAGCAACAGTAACAGTGATGACTTGGCATCATTAGTAGGGGATTATTGTAGCTTGTTTATCCGGGCGTTACATCCGATCACATTCACTTAGCAGAAAAGGCAACTTGAAGAAATAGCAATAGATGAATGTTGTAGAGGACATAAACTCATATATATATATAGTCAATGAAGAAAAACAACGAAAAGAGTGAAGACATGTAAAAGTTGATGAAATTGAACAACTGAGGAATTTCAAAATGAAGAAAAACTCAAACTAAAGATTTTCAACTTTTGTTGGTGGCGTGACCCACCGTATAAGAATGATGATTTCAGACACCGCATACAATTGTCATAGGGCTCTAAGAATCAAATTCTTCGTTAATTTCTTCACACTTAGAGTGTTAGTCTTCATTGATTGAATAAAAACGTTTCTTCGTGTGTTGCACATCTAAGTCATCAATTTTGCATAAGTGTTTGGATGTGTGTCCTTTTCAAAGGACATTCGAAGATTCTAGGATATTTAGCTCACACCGCAACTTGCTAAATCTCTTCTCATCCAAGGGCTTTGTGAAGATATCGGCGAGCTGTTCTTCAGTCTTCACATGCTCAATAGAGATGTCGCCCTTCAACACATGATCACGAAGAAAATGATGACGAATCTGAATGTGCTTTGTCATCGAGTGCCGAACTGGGTTATGAGCGATCTTGATGGCACTCTCATTGTCACAGTAGAGAGGCACATTCTTCATGTTGATGCCGTAGTCCTTGAGGGTTTGCTCCATCCCTAGCAATTGAGCACAGCAAGAACCAGCAGCAATGTACTCAGCTTCAGCAGTAGACAGTGATACACAGTTCTGTTTCTTCGAGGACCAACAGACCAAAGATCGTCCGAGGAAATGGCATGTGCCTGATGTTGACTTGCGGTCCACACGATCACCAGCATAGTCAGAGTCTGAATATCCAATGAGATCAAAAGCCGAACCCTTTGGATACCATAATCCAAGTGTTGGTGTGTGAGCTAGATTTCGAAGAATATGCTTCACAGCCTTATGGTGTGATTCCTTCGATGTAGCTTGAAAGCGGGCACACATGCAAACACTAAGCATAATGTCTGGCCTAGATGCACATAAATACAATAAAGAACCAATCATTGAGTGGTATACCTTTTGATCGAAGTCAATACCATCTTCATCAGTGCATAGATGGCCATTTGTGGGCATAGGGATTTTGACGCCTTTGCAATCTTGCATGCCGAATTTCCTTAGTACATCCTTGAGGTATTTCTCCTGAGATATGAATATGCCATTGCGCTGTTGACGAATTTGAAGACCTAAGAAGAATTTCAATTCTCCCATCATAGACATTTGATATTCTTCACTCATCATATAGGCAAATTCATCAATGTAACGTTGGTCAGTACAGCCAAAGATGATATCATCAACATATATTTGGCACACAAACAATTCACCATCATAGGATTTAGTGAAAAGAGTTGGGTCAAGTGAACCGGGTTTGAAGCCTTTCTTCATGAGGAATTCCTTCAAAGTATCATACCACGCCCGAGGGGCCCGCTTGAGGCCATAGAGGGCCTTATTGAGTCTGAAGACTTTGTCAGGATGCTTTGGATCTTCAAAACCTAGGGGTTGAGCAACATATACTTCTTCCTCAAGCTTACCATTGAGGAATGCACTTTTCACATCCATTTGGTATAAGATGATGTCATGATGGTTAGCATAAGCAAGTAATATGCGAATAGCCTCAAGTCTAGCTACAGGTGCAAAAGTTTCATCGAAATCAATTCCTTCAACCTGTGTGTAGCCTTGAGCTACACTACAAAAAAAATACACTTCCGTGATGATACGTGTTTGTCACAGTAGGTCGCATTTTTTGTCATGCATGTACATCCATGACAAATTTATGACAGAATCAAGATAGTCATACCTGTGCTGTCGTAGAAGTGTTCCATGACATTACCAAAATTATCATCACGGAAGTGTCCACTTCCATGACGATAAATCGCGCGTCACAGAAGTGCTTTCATCAAGGGTGACCGACACGTGGCATCCACCGTAACGGAATGCCGTTAAGCTATCGGGTCGGGTTTTGGATCCGATAACCCGTTAACAGCCCCGACCAATGGGGATTTTCCACGTGTAAAATCATCATTGGCTGGAGGAAACACGTGTCGGCTCATCGTTGGGACAGATGTCATCCACTCATTGGACAGAAGGCGCCTATGATACGTCGACACGTGGCACGGCCCAACAGAGGCCCATTCCTGTGAAAAGGCCGGCCCGTTTGACTTGGTCAAAAGGTGGCGGGCCGGCCCATGGAAAGCCTGTTAACGGCCTGTTCGCATATAGCCCATTTACAGCCCGCTAACCCAAGGCCCGTTACGCCCTATCCGAATTAGGCCCAGTAGCGTCATCTGGGCCATCCAATATGATTCCAGCCCGTTTTCACTTCTGGCCCATGTATGGCCCATGACGTCTTTCGGCCCATATGAGGCCCTATGTAACTCTTGGCCTATTAACGGCCCGTGGTGAAACTGGCCCGTAATGAACAGTGTATCACTTTACACCCATTAACGGCCCGTGGTGAAACTGGCCCGTAATGAACAGTGTATCACTTTATACCCATTAACGGCCCGTTATTCCGTTGGGCCGTTTCCAGCCCATGTTATCTTTCGGCCTTCTCAGAGCCCATTTATTCTTGGGCTCATTTCCAGCATTCGTTTACTTACGGCCCGTTACTGTCATTTTCTGCTTGTGGGCCAAATTCAGCCCGTGGTTACAGTCGGCCCGTTTGTGGTCCGTTAATACGTTGGGCCGTTTTCATAGCGTCATCAAATACGGCCTATTAACGATGGCCCGTTATGGTCGGCCCATGAACGGACGATTCCAACTCTAGCCCGTTTACGGCCATAATGCGGCCTGTTATTGGCCCATGTTTGGCCAATCGATCATACGGCCCGTATAAGGCCCATTGATGATACGGCCCGTAGAAGGCCCATGTTCTACGGCCGTAAGGCTTCCCGTAGAGGCCCATTGTTTCTACGGCCCGTAGAAGGCCTACTGTTTCTACGGCCCGTAGAAGGCCCACTGTTTCTACGGCCCGTAGGAGGCCCAGTGTCACTACAGTAAATATTAGCCCATGGTTATTGTGGCCTAGTTTTAAAAAATAGGTTATTGCAGCCACTAGCAAACCGCGGAAAAAGAACTGCACTGACTACAAGCAAACAAATAAACAAGACAACAAGGAAATAAATAAGCAAGCAACTTATGCTAGGCTATCACGGCTATTACACATATTACATCCACTGGGCATCAAAGTTCGCCACCAGTGATCATAAAGCGCAACGAAGAAGCAGATTACAAAAACTGGGCACCATTGCAGCGTAACAAAATAATACTGAACCGAGACCACTTCCAAGACAGTTCAAGAAAGGTTAGCCTTGCGGGGGAACTGCTGCGCAAGCTGCTGAGCAAGGCTGTGAGACCGGCCTAGCATGTCGGTCATAGCTTCCAGGTGTAGCTGTTTAGCGATGAGGTTCTCATTGGTGTTCTCCGCAATCTTTCTTAGAGATAGGACTTCAAGTCGAAGTTGAGTTGCAGAATGCCTTTCTGCTAGAACTTGGGACTGAAGAAGTCGAACTGATTCAGACAACGAATTCTGTGAGCTTGTCTGACTGTTAGTCTCAAGTAACTTGAACACTGCATCAAGACAAGACTTTGGGGTTGTCTCGCTATCTTCAAGATGTTTTGCCTTCTTTGCTGCAATATATGTTGGGTTTGTCTCACAGCCTTCAGCAGACTTGTGCATGCCATCAGGCATATCACCCTGAAACAAAGCAGAGAGATGACAGGTTTTGCACGTGTATAAACAAAGATGATAACTGTTCTGTCAATTCTATCCAATTTCAAATTAGAAAATAAAGAGTAAGTTCAAAATATCAATAGCATAATTTGGCATTGTTCATAATGCGGGGAGCTTCACCACACTACTGGATTACCATGTCAACATAACAAGCATAGATGAAGGGCAAAGAAAATCATTGTATCTATTTTGGATAATGTGCATGGCATGTTGTTCATATCATCAGCCACATCAGTAAGATAAAACAGGAGATGACAAGGTGCAAACGTGGGCTGCTTCACCACACACTGGATTATAGATCCACAAAAACAAGCATACATATAGGGAGTATTAAGTAATGTGCATGGTATGAATAAGGAATTTGGTTTTACAAGTAAAACTTAGAACTTACGGTTCTTACGAACATGCATTTTGGTAGAAACAGCAAACTAAACAGCAGTAAACGATAGGGAGTATGAGCAAATTAAACAGCAGTTGAGGATAAAGGCTTTAGAAGGACTGACTTACATTAACAGTTAACACCGGCTTTATAATGCCCTTCTCCATGTCAAGGGAAGGATAACTCAAGAATTTCAGCACAGAATCTTCTTCATAAGCATTGCCTGTACTCTACATTTTGTAGAGAGTAATTATAGATATGATAATACTGGAAGGGATAGAGGATAATGAAGATAAGATGCAGATTGATGCTACATAATCAACTACCAATCCCTGGAAGTACAAGCGTTACAGGACAAAATGTACTGACAAGAGCAATGGGCTACACTTCTGCACTGGCATTGTCTGTGTATTCTACTTGTTGGTAAGATTAAATATAGATCTGATCTTTTTTAGTAAATGGTGGGCGAGGGAGATAAGATGCAGAATGCTACAAAATGAACCAATCCCTCTTCCCATAATACAAGAGTGTTTTGAACACTGGTGTACTGTACAAAACGTTCTTATATTATGGGACGGAGGGAGTAGCTGTTAATGTAAGTACAGTGATAGACCACGTTCAGTCCTTACAAGAGGACTGCAGAGCTAAACCTCTTCAAAAGCATTGGGTTGATTCTAAATTTATGTAAGAGTCCATACGGATCTTATAATGTCCACCAAATGGACGATTACGAGGCTAACATGTGCAGTGATGCTACATAATCAAACAGCTATGAAAGTAAGTATGGTCATACAGGGCAAGAGGTACTCACAAGAGCAATGCAGTGTGCAGTATAGTTGCGAGATTCTGTGGTCCCTTGAGAACGAATGTTCTTCTGCTAACAGTTTTCGTACAAGTGAGACATTAAGGCAAATGCAGAAATGTAGTTCAAATTGTGATGTGATATCATAGACAGTACCTTACGCTGCAGCCGAGACCAATGTGTAACAAGATTATTCCAGTCACCGTCGGATAAATGTAGCACCGGAGACTTTACAGAAATTTCGTTCAGAGGCTTGCCATCGAAGTGCGCTTGCCTCAGGTAGGAACGATACTTCATCAACGAGTGCTTGAAAAGCGCAACCAACCCTTGCTCGTCATCACAATCCAGTTTGCTCCTCGCCTATTTAAAAGAATGAAATCTTGTGTCTTCTGTCAGCAGAAACATATGCAGTAATGACCATGAATAACATTAGTACATTACTTACGCGTAAGTTGCGGAGGAAGACTGGAAATTGTTCTGTGTCTGCGGTATAATCTTTCCATGAAGGAAAGATGCGCACAAAGTTCCTGACAACAACATAAGCTTCGTCTTCTAAACTGGGAAGAAATGGAACAGGGGTCCTATTTGCTGCAATTGGGGCTCTCTCTGGTTCGAAAAGGGATTTGGCAACTGGATTTGGTGTACTCTTTGCTGGAATGGGGGTTTTGCGTCGTACAGCTGGTGCTATGTCAACTGGCATAATCATACTGTTTGCTGCAGTTGGGGTCTGCTGAGTTGGGGCATCAGAAATGACCAGTGTAGTAGGGCTAGAGTCTGCTAGAGTTGGGGTATTTTGTGGGTCAGGTGATATTGCAACTACACCTAATGGGCTATTTGATTTATCAGGTGCCACTACCTTTTCCAAATACTTTGCTTGTGCTCCTCCACGATCAGCAATCGCCCTCTTCCTTTTGAACGTCTGATACACAAGAACAACATTTGAATGGATAAATATGGTATGATGACAGATGGAATATGTACTGAAAATGGATAGGCAGGGCGTATTCACATACACGATGTGTAAACTAAGCTAATGGCAGTTCAACAAAGTAGAAGCAATGCAAAGCATCAGTTGCAAGATATGTGCGAGCAATGTAACCTTGGAAAGTTAGAGCAAGTACCTTGATGGGTGAATAAGATAGGGCATCTTCCTCTGACTCCTCCACTAGGGAGCTACATTGACTTAGGTCTCCCTCTAGCTCAGAATCACTGTTAGGATCATATTCTGAGCATGAATCTGTAGGTGGAGAGCGTTTGCATTGCATTGCATCCAGACTTGATTTCAGTCCCTTAATGCCAAGTTTGACAGCCATGGCATTGTTCTGCTTTATTCTTTTCATGCGCGCAAGCTCATAATCATTATGATGCTGTTCAGAATCTGAGATTCATGAAAACATAAAAAGTAGTCAGATTATCTATGGAATGCATTGCGGATTCAACTCGGAGAGTGTCTCCCTATAAACCCCTGCATATGCAAAGTTCACCTCCCCAACCGTGCTGACCAGACCACACACAGAAATACAAACCCCTTATGTCTCTATAACAGGCAGGCACACATTTCAAAACTGAAGTAGGAACATTAGAATCATATGAAATTCGTATTTGAACAAATAAACTAAGCAATTATGAGTGGCGTAATGTTTAGCTTCAAGGGTGGAGTGTTGGTAGTGCGACACAAAGCAAGTAGGCAGATTGTATTCCATGTAAAAGATCGAAACCTATGTAAAAGCTGGAAATGACACTTTCTTTCTATACAATGCAGTGTTCGTTACCCACACATGATGGAAGAGATCACATAGAGAAATACTATTCACTCATGTCTACGGTTCCAGTATTTAGAAACAGGGTGGTCCACCCTAAAAGAATATTGACAACAAATATGACAAGGCAAGCATAGATGTAGTGAATCAATCATTTACTTGTGAGCTTACTAGGACAAGTATGCAGAATTGTAACTGCAGTAAGAGACCGTCCAAAATCTGAATGAAGAAGTTTGTCTAGCACTTATTGTTTGCAACTAATCGACGTGAATAATTGGATATTATATCGAATGAGTAAGAAAGACAAGTAAAATTGTCAACAAACCTGGCTTGCAGTAGTAATCTGGGTCAATGTCACTACGACCAACAATCCAAAATGACTAGTTTCTGTTCCGAGGGCCGGAATTTTGAAAACCCTGTGAACTTTAGAGGTACTAAAGATTACCGAAATACATCTGAACCATTAAGTGTAGGTAGCACTGAGCACACAACAAACCCTAATGACAGTCCTGCCTAATGAGTAATGAATCAATTAGAAAATGGGTGATGAGGAGTGGCTGCTGAGTGTTGAGGACGTATCTCAGGATAAATCGGGTTGGCTTGGTGGGTGCTGCACGCCTGAGCCCTGAACGGACTGGGAAGGTAGGCACGGCGGCGCGCCCGGGCAGCGGTGACGCTGTTGGGCGAGCGGCTCCTGGCCTCCTGTTAGTCCGGCGTCTCCTCCTAGAGTCATGCCGTCCGGGGACGGCAAGTCGCCGGCGAGGCAGGCGGCTGGGGGCGAGTAGAGATCGGAAGCGCGCAGCAGAACAGAGGGGAATCGGGGCCTGGGACGACCCAAAATCCCAGGGTGGGCCGGCCCACCGTGGGCACCCTGTAGAGATACACACCCGAGCGGCGAACATGCATTTTCGAAACTAATTTAGGAACATTTAGCTGACCAATTAAACAACTCTGTTTTAATAATATCAGATTCGTATTTGAACAACTAAGCTTGTTTAGCTTGATGGGTGGAGCAGTGTTATTATGACACGAAGCACGTATTCTGATCGTATAGTGATCATAAAAGGGGGAAACTCTAAGCATATTTTTTTAGCAAAAGAGGGTTTCCCCTCCGATTTCTATTAAAGAAACCACCACGGAACCAACATGATCAATTAAACCCTAAGCATGATCAATTAAACCGTATTATGGCTGTGCCATGGCAGATTTGAAGCTGCAAACCGGAGAAATGATATTTAGCATCCATTGTTTGCTTCGAACTAAGAACTAAATTCTAAGAGCTGAAAAGAAAGTAGAGTAACCAAGTTAAGATCTATTTTCTGGTTGAGATCAAAAAGTTGAGGAGATATGAAGTACCACCTCTCTTGCGGCGCCGTGTAGGCATCGGGGGTGCGATGGCTGTCGGTGGCGTTGAAGCAGATCTGCGACGGTAGACGGGTGCATCGGGGGATAAGTCCCGTTGCGGTGGAAGAGAAGGTCGTGTGAGCGGCCCCGGCAAAGAGGACGACGGCGCCGATGAAGCGAGAGGACGCGATGCAAGGCTATTGGTCCGTCGCCGTGGATGAGAAACGTCCATCTCTAGCAGTGGACGACGCGGTCTTGGTAGGCGCTCCGGCATGGTGGAGGACGGTGGCGATGGATGTGGTGGAGGACGGCGGCGATGGATGGGGTGGCGGACGGAGGCTGGTGTGGGGATGGGGTGTTCTAGCGCGGACGGTGTATGAATGGGAAAATGGAGGGAGAGGTACGGGGAACCATGTTTTTGGGACGCGCCTGTCTGAAATATGGGAAAGTTACGAACTTAGCCCCCGTTTAAAATTTGGACGTCTCGTCGGTTGGGGATAGGACGGTAATCTCGCATCTCGCCAATATTTGCCCAGAGCGATTTCGGGCGAGGAGAGGGTGGTTGGCGCCCATGGTTGGCGCCCACGGTGTATGAACGGGGCTGACAGGTAGGGCGGTTGTGTCACGTCTGAGTGAAGTTACAAACCTGCCCCTATTGAAAATATTTGCCTACATCGATTTCGGCCGAGTCGAGTTTGTTTTGCCGCCCACCGTGTATGAATGGGGAATGGAGGGAGAAACAGAGGTCTTTCGGACGAGCTTGAATCAAATGAGTTTTGCCGCCCATGTTTGACGCCCACCGTGTCGGAATGGGCTCAGAGGCGGTCGTGTCACGTCTAATTGAAGTTACTAACCTACCCCTATTTAGAGCAGTGGAAATCGGGCCGATGGATTGTCCGTGTAATGGGTAGACAGTAATTTCCATCTCCCAAACACTTGGCTTCGGGCAGCCGACGTGGGAGTGGACATTTTGCTGCTTCTTTCGAATTTTGGGACAATAAGCATCCACGTTTACCCTGGCAACTAAATTCGAATCCATTTTGTATTCCTATATGAATCTTTATAAATCATTCTATGTGTTTTTATATATCTTCAAAAGGACGACAAAGATGTATTCCACTGTCATATATGAATATGGTTTACAAATGCCGATACTCAAATTCAGAAACTAGAATCCAGTTTAAGGTGAATTCGAATATTTGGAACACTTCATGTCCAACTCAAATGTCACACGCAGCATAATGTGTACTCCCATTTAGATATGTACACAAGCGATGTATCAAGATTCAAATACCGAGTCAATCAACCAAGAATGTACAGAACTAACAGACATATAAACACTTATAGAGTATATGGATCAATAATATCAACTAACATACATAAGCCAGGCCGCTGTACTTTTTTTGGCTACAACAGCATCCTTTTTTTAGCCAGCATCTTGGCCCTTTCCAATGCGTGCCACTTATGGTCCATCTATACTACTACTATTGCTGAATGCACATTCAGCCCGATTGGCATATTTGTAGGTCTGGCACAGCAATCCAAATGAAATGTCTCCGAGTCTTATCAATTGATACAGACTTGTGCTCAAATAAAATTACAAACCAAAAAACAAAAAAACAATTATTACATGATCTCTAAAACAAATGGTTTGATTGATTACATGAACAGACAACACAAAGGTTATTCAACTATGGAAAGAACATTTCACCTATGATTTACCAAGTAGGAATTTAATTTCCTTTTTTCCTTCAGGACCTTAACAATCTGGTCAGTCTCAGCTTGCTTCGTTTTGAAATCCACCAAATATTTAATGGTTGTCTTGAGTACTGCTTGTGATTGTGCTGTTTGCTTCCTCAACATGTCAACTTCATCTCTAAGTGCAGAAGCAGAATCTCTTTCTACCACTAGTTTAGCCTCTAGAGCATCAGCAGTTGGCAATTCATAATGCACGATTGGGCCGGTGCCACTGCTGTGGGATGATGCAACGTCCATGGGGACCTCGCTCTTTGATCTTGGGCTAACCTGTTTTGCCATTAAAGTTCCGATTGGATTCAGAAAAGTTGAAGTTAGCAAAACATCTCAACTGGGAGTTATAACAGCAAACCAGTTAAACAAACAAGGAATTAAAGAGTTTCAATTGGATGCTGAAAAGTAGTTATTAACATCATTGTAACCCGCTGTTGCAGCAGCAAAGCAGTTAAACAAACAAGTAGATATTTAAGTTAAGGCAAACAGGTAATTCTTAACAGTAAGTATCAAACACATAGATAGGCGCAGTCTACAATATGATTAACAGGCTGTGCCATTATGTAATCAGTAGCAAACTAAATTAAGCCAAGCAACGTAATTGAACAATTTTGCAATAAGTGGCTAACTAAAATTCCGAGAAGCAGGTAACTGAACTTACGCTAGTTCTTTGTACAGGCACACTGCAACTTCTTTTTCGCTTACAAGGTTGTACGAAGGAGTCCATGGCATCAATTGCTTGGATACGCAGTCCCAATACTTCTTTCTTCCCACACTGCATGGGTAAGTCGAATGGTTAATCTGGTAAGATGGTGCGTCCTTGATATGTTATATGAGGACGTGTAGTCAGACTAGTTGTAGCCAAACACATCACACTGGCTTTTACTGTATATTTCATGTGATTACTTTTGGCATATCGAGATCTAAGCAATCTACAATAGGATGAAAAGACTGGCATCCTTCACATTATTGGCGAACTCAGTTCATAGAAACAAGCAATTCAACCATTCTGTGGGTAAATCAAAAGCGCCACTGGAATATTTTTCACTATCCAATCATACACGCAAAAAGGGGCGACGCCACCATAGGGGCTGGTATGGGCGGCCGCCTCAGGTGGCTGGAAAGTGTGCACCTAGTTTGAGTCGTCCAGGTTGGCCCACGCTAGTTTTGTTCGTCCCAACGCACGAGCAGGCAATGTAAAAAATGAAGAAAAATGTTTCAATTTGGATGGGCCAATAACATAAGTGCAAGGCAGGCCCTATAGCAGGCTCGCGGCCCAAACGAGCGCCTCCCATATCGATCGACAGCAGGAAAAATCCCAATTCATTCGCTCCAGCCTCCAGTCTGGTTCGCTCCTAACCTAGCCGCCGCTGGACAGACCGACACAGCACTTCCTCGCGCCCTCGTTGGAGGGCGGTCGCCGGGCTTCAAGCGAACGGAAGGACAAGAAGATGAAGATCCAACCCTGGGTGTAGCCTGCGTGGGAGGCAGCGGCGGCAGCACGGGCATGGCATCGAGCTTGCGCAAACGGACAGTCGCAGCTTGCAAGAGTAGCATGCGCAACGAGCAGGTACATCACATCCCTGATTATATCTAATTCAACTCTTCAATTTCTGGCCAATAGTTAAACCTGACGGTGTTGTAAAACTGCTTGTATGTAGGGAATCTATGAGAAAATGAAACCAATTTCTACTTATTTTATAACTCCCCCAATCAATACTGAACTGACTGAATCTGATGTATCTAATCAAGTTTCCGGTGCAAACATACAAGCTCATGTTGTTCTTGAGCCTGAAGTGTCTAATGAACAGACTGCTAATGAAGGATTTGATGCAAACATTTTACATGCTCCTGGTGATGAACATATAGTGTCTAATGAGGGATCTAATGCAAGCATTTTGCAAGCTCATTGAAGGATTTAGTGTCTAATGATGATCTACTATGTTGAGAGAGACAGAGATTTGCAGGCATTGATGACAAGCAAATTATAGTGCATTTTCATAGCTTGAGGAAACGTCGAGGCCATCTACCAGAAAGTCCCCGTATCATGACAACATAGCATAAATACTTTTCTAATCTGTTGTTTGAAACTATTGCCATACTTGTGCAGGATAGATATATTGATATGCAGTTTGCGCACTGGTTATACGTGCAATTACACTTCGATATTTTCAGCCAGAGAACGAATAATTCAAGCAGGTACAGACCATGTTTGTAGTCCTTGTACACCATGTTGCATTTTGTGTTTTTTGGTGCTTGCATCATTTAGTGTTTATAATCTGAACTACTTTGGATCATTAGCTGGTTTTCAAAGTGCATGTAGCTTCACATTTCTCAAGTTATGTTGATTTCCGGAGTGCAAGTGCCTTCGTATTTTTTAAGTTAAATGTTCGCCCCTGGTAACTTGAATTCGTGGATCAGCCACTGCACACAAATCATACACGAATGCCAGTACGAATTAAATGAAATGCAGGGACTTACGCTAGCTCGTTGTACAGGCTCACTGCAGCTCTGCTTGCGCTTGGGATGTTCCATGTACAAGTCCATGTTACCACTTGCTTGGATGTGCAGGCCTTGTGCTCCTTGCATCCCCCTCTGCATTTTTGACACGGCGAATGGTTGATCAAATAAGAGGAATCGACCTTGATGTTGTACCGGAGGACAGATACTTACAAGGTTATACGGGTGTGCAGGATGTGTACCAGATCCCGTAGCGCCGTCATGCTTCGCTAAAAAATGGATTTGCTTGTTTCAGATGATATCTCCAGAAGAAATAAGAGTTAAAGTCAGAGTTGCATAGGCGTGTAAGCTAAGAGAGCAGTGAAAGGATATCCAAACATCGTCGGAACAGTGCACAAGGGAGTGATGTGTGGATACCTAGTTCGGGCCGGCGTTTGGGCATGCTCGCCTAGCTAGAGTGCGGGTCACTTCAGAGCCGTTGAGGGTGATGCGCTGGCGTTGGCTGGCCGCGCACGGATGCAGATCTTGAGTGGCAGCGGAGCGCTACGATGCGGTGGACGAGACCGTTGGTGAAGCCCCAACGGCCTCGGGGGCGGAGGTGCGACGATGTGCTCGGTGAAGTAGCCCCGGTGAGCTGGGAGACGGCGTCGGTGAAGCGCACCTGATGCGGTGGAACTCGGTGTCTGTGAGGCACGTCGGTTGCGGCGGCCGACGTTGTCGGTGGACCACCCGGTGCGGTGGACGAGGGCGTAGATGAGGTAGCTCCGGTGCGGTGGTGAAGCGCGACCGTCGTCTTCGTCGTCGTCGTCCGGCACAGAGGTGGGGAACGGTGGGGAAAGAGACGAGACGAGGGGCGATTCGAGGGTTGGCGGCGAATTAGGGATTTGAGCAATCTGGGCGCGGAAGGGGACGGTGGAGAAGAGAGATTTTGCAGGGCTGGAATTGGGGCCGCCAGATATTTCAATCCGAAACGTGGAAGCGCGAACTTATATTGTCGTCGTCCTTTTTTGGGGGGAGGGGGTGGGTGGCTGGGTGCTACGCGTCCGTCCGACACACGCGACCACCCCGACAGGACTATGCTTCGGTGCCTTAAGGCACCTGCCTTTGTGTCCATGACATGTGGGCCCAACAGGTGGCTGGCCCACATGTCAGTGACCCAAAGGCAGTTGCCTTTAAGGCACCGAAGCAGCGTCCACCCCGACACGACCCTGGTCTGCCTGGTGCGCCTACATTTGAGAATGCAAACGAATCTTCTTTCATTTGCAAACGAATCTGTATGTATTACCATGCCCGTGTTTTCCTTGCAATAATTAGTCATTCGAAACGAGATACTCCATCCGTTCACTTTTGTAAGTCGTTTCAGACAACTTAAAATGAACTGTTTTGCACATTGTCTGAAATGTCTTCAAGGTCTTATAAAAGTGAACAGAGGGAGTACTATAAATTAATTAATGAGGAGTTATTTGAAAAAAAATCGAAACGGTACCCACGCTAACGTGGATTAGAGTGTGTGTCACATAATTAGTTATTTGAATTAGAGTGTGTGTCACGTAGTTAGTTATTTGAATTAGAGTGTGTGTCACGTAGCGATCTCCAATTCTAACGTGGATTTCGCATTTCACTGTATCCACGCTACTTTTTTAATACAAATTCATATGTATATGATGAACACCATGGTAGTGAGAAAACTTTTGGATGGATTCAAACATATGACCTACAAAATAGCACAACAAACTGAGTCAATGTCAACTTTTCGAAACTTAGTATGGCACGAATTCGAAATAATTACCCGTATGCCTGGTCCTCGGTTCAAATCTTACAATGTACACCGAATTGAAACATCGATATTAAGTCTCGTACTATGTACATTCAAATGTTGTTTTTAGCCCCCCCCCCCCCCGCACAAACGCTACATACTTCCTGTATCGGTCAATCTTCCTCTCCTAACCACCTTAGGAAGCTATCGGTTTCCAACACACGTTCATTCTTTCTCTCCATGTTTCGATCTCTAAGTCTCTCAACTACACAACCCCTTTTTCCACTCTGTTACCAAATGTATTTACCTCACACACCCGCCATTGCACCCCATGCCGAGCTCTCTCTCTCTCCCCCCTCTCCCTCTCACCCTCTCGCGCTAAATACATGCATTGCCTATCTAGCCCCCCCAACCTCTCGTGCGCACGCACGCACGTTGTATATCTAGGTCACTCCCTCGAGACTGTCTCACTCTTTCTTCCGCACGGCGGGCCACACTCGCTCAATCTCGCTCTCTTTATCTGAGTCTCGTTTAACCTCGTTTTCTTTCACACACAAATGATATATCTCCCTGTTCGGGCCTCGATCGACACACTCTATACTCTCTCACGCAGATTGTCTATCTAGGTCAGTCCATCCAAGCCGCCGCCACTCTTTCGACCTCATGGTGGGCCACGCTCACTCAATCTCTCTCTCTCTCTCCGTATGTCTCGATTGACCTCGCTCTTTCTCGGACAAAAACGATATATCACCATGTTTGAGCCCAATTCGACCTATTCACATTGTATACTCTCTCACGCACATCGTCTATCTAGGTCACTCTCTCCAACCCGTCTCACTCTTTCGATCGCACGGCGACCCTATGTGATCGGTTGACCTTGCTTCCTCCCACGCACAAAATATATCTACACGTCTGTGACTGGATCATCTCTCAAGCTCTATCTTACAGCCCTCACCCTTGCCAAAAAGCTCAATCGGACAATATCTCTCCAGAGCATATATATTTGTTCAATGAATGTCGGACCACACTCACTTTGTCTCTCTATCTATATGTCTCTCGATTGACCTCGCTTTCTCACACCGTATCTTCCACGCGTTGAAGCTACTACCTCTCCATCCCTCGCAAAGCCGGAGCTATTTACATTGCGAGGGGCACTCCAACCTTGGATTAATTTGTGTAGGCATTTATTCCGGTCGGTTTAGATTATATTTTCGTAGCATTCGGCCCACAACTACTCCAAACACCGTTGCAACCCACGCAACTCCCCTAGTTGATTTCCCTCTGGCTCGGTCATCGCTCTCTCGCACGTCCTTTCTCGCCTTCAACGTCGCACCATGGTATTATTGAAAAAACTATGTTGTTCTCTTTAATTATTATAAATAAGCTACAAAACTACACACCGATAGTCCACTTGGAATGGAACAAATTTCGACCCACAAATTAAAGTGCTACAAACTACACACCGAGGGGCCCACATGTCATGAAACAAATTTGGACCCATATACAAATTAAAAAATAAAGGACGAGGATCGAACATGCGACCGGGCCTTCAAGCCGCACGTCAATAGGCAACATACGTAGAATAGCAATGTTTGTTGTACCCCCTTTGTTCACATAATGTTTTTATATTACCACAGCCTAATTAATGGATAACATGTAATATTATTTTTAGTACTATTCGCCTTCACTTACTGGTGGGTTCCATGTGTGCTCTCTCTCTCTCCTCCCCTTCTGCGTTTAGACGCACGGGCAAACAGGAAGAACTCGCGGGCGATGTTGCCGTTGACCATATCTGGACGCGTTCACAAGTCACGGCACCAGTTTCACGTACTAGCAGCACTAGTCAGTGTGTACGTGCAATGCACGTTAATTTGGAAGTATATTAAGTGCATGCGGATATTAACTACTAGGATATTATTTGCGTGTTGTCATGTGATTAGCACTATTTTTGGCATGAAATTAACTGCACGCTAAACGTGTTGAGCGCTCGACATTGAAGCAGTCTAGGTCGTTGGATGACAAGGAATACATGTGGCTTGATGACGTTTTATATTTAATTTGATACGGCTCTAGCAGAACATTCAATCGATCAAACCATACATTTCGTTCAGTCTGACTCCGACTTTAAATTATACGACGATCGATATAAAATAAACGGAAATGATAAATGTTCGGATTTTAAGCATGGCAATCCGAACGTTTTTCATGGCAAATTTAGATTACGCGGCGGCGGGGGCGTCTCGCGGTGTGAAGCGGCTCCTCTGCCGTGCTCTGTGTGTCGTCGGGCCACTGACCGACGGCGACGGCGGCGTCTTGCGCCGTTGTTGGCGTACTCCTGGACGTTGGCCTAGCTTCAAGGAAGGCCAAAATGTTCTGGACTTCGGAGCGAGTCAACTGGCGGGAGGAGGCGACTGGCGTTGGTGCAAGGAAGCGGCCGACGGCGGCCATCCATGCCGCTGAGGGGGGCACTGGCACCCGCGCGGGGACATGAGCTGTCAACGGTGCGGCGGAGACATTCGTGTGCACGGGCACCGGCACGGGCGCGCACGTCAGTGCACGCGCAGGCGCATGCGCTGGCAGGTGCACGGGCACCGGCACGGGCGTGCGCGTCAGTGCACGCGCAGGCGCATGCGCTGGCAGGTGCACGGGCGCGTGAAAGTCGGCGGGGACCTCGTGGAACCCGTGGGATCAAGCTCGGCGACAATGTGCGGCTCCCAGCCCATCAATGCCACGGGGATGGGCGCTGGCGCAGTCGGGGCGACGGGAGCCGGAACGGGAGCGGGGACAGGCGCGGCGTCTTCCCGCAAGGCCAGTTCAAGCTCGTCCCAAAGCGCCTTATGTTCTTGAGACTCCGGCTGGGTGTCTTCCTCAGGAAACTGGAACACTAAGGGCAGACCATCGTGATGCGGCATGGCGTACGTTTAGGTCAGGCTAGTTGGAGGTAGACGACAGGAGAATCGGAGAGGAAGAGAGAGGATTGTAGCGATACCGGGTAGTGCGGGGTTGATTTTAAACTGCGGCGCCGGCGACATTAAAAGTGGGAGCAGTTGGGACGACGGTGGGCGGCGGAGCCTGGTCAAAGGGCTCGCCTCCCGGTGAGCCTGCACAGCGGTCTGCTCGCACGCCTCCCTGACAGCCGGCGCAGCGGTCTGCTCGCACGCCTCCCGTCGACTCACACGCTTGCTCGGACGGCACCTGCCGATGAGAAGCGGGGACTCGTGGCGGCACGTAAACGCCCACGGTTTCAATAGTGAAAGCGTTCGCCTTAACGTGACAGGTCTTTGTTCCAAAATACCTTGGCTCTTCATTTGTGCAACTTGTCATAAGCAGCTTGTCTCAAATTGAAGAAAAAACTTACGAAGTAATATTTGTGCCATATCACGTGACCATGCTTAGTTTCAAGAATTTATGCTCACTTTTGGATTTTCTGAAATTTAAGATCCAGGATTCGAAACAATATCATAACCTGCATCATGCAATAAATTTTCAAGCCGTACATCTGTCCTGTTGTATTTCTTAAGAAAGGATTTGGTCAAACATTTTGCTTAGTTAGACTTCAGACAAGTTATATATGCAGAGTAAAAGGATAATCCCTCCGTACCAGTGCATTGCCTGATATATTAACTCAAGTACTAGGCACGAACAAACGGGCTCAATTCTGTGCTCATCCTGGTGTAGTAGTAGTAGTACTAGGCAATGCAGTTGACGGGTGACCTTGACGAGCGGCGACCGAGGGAATTGAACCGTGCTCGGCACGGTAGGTAACGTTGTCTAGTTACTAAAGCATCCCTCCGTTGTTCATCGGTAGTCATTATGGACCGGGGACATGAGGGGAATTTCCTAGGGCTGGAATTCTGGCCGCCAGATATTTCGACTTGAAACGCTGAGGCTCGACTGGTTGGGGTTGCCTAATGTGCGTACCACGCACGCCACCGAAGGACACGAGCCCGGTTTTTTTTAGGATCAACACGAGCCAAGGTCTGGCTGGTACGCCGTTGGGTCCTACCATTCGAGAATACGAAAGGAACCTTTTAAATTGCCGAACGAATCTATGTGTATTACAATACCCGTATTTTCCTTGCAAATACTAATCTCAACGTGGTAATTGATTTATGACGAGTTGTTGAATTAGAGTGAGTTTGTGATATAGTGATCTCAACGTGGATTTCACATTTCATGGTATCCCTAGTAAGTTTTCCAATGCAAATTCAAATTTAAAAGATGAACAATATGGAGGTGAGAAAACTTTGTATGTATCAAGCATATGACCACACCCACACACACAAAGAGAGACACACACGCACGAACACAACAACAATCCAATAAGTATAGTGCATCTATTTTTCCAAACCATGCATGTATGACACGAATTCAAAAATACTCCTCTATTCCTAAATATTAGTCTTTTAGAGAGTTCAACAAGTGACTACATACGGAGCAAAATGAGTGAATCTAGACTCTAAAATATGTCTATATACATCTGTATGTGCCAGTCCATTTGAAGCCTCTAAAAAGACTAATATTTAGGAACGAAGGGAGTAAAATGTAAGACATCCATGGTCCTCAGTTCAATATTTAAAATGAACATGAAACTGAAACATGAATATTAAGTCTAGTACTACAGTACATGCAAATGTTGTGTTTAGGCGGAGCTATGATTGTCGGGGGTCAACCCCTCGACCTTAGATAAAATTGTGGAGCTCTGTTTAGGGTTGTTTAGATTATATTTGTCCCCACCCTCCCAACCACCGATTGGTTGTGCACCCCCACCCCTCCTCCCCGGGAGAATATCATGTGCCCCCATACCTTAGATGCTATATGCCGATACGAGTTGCTTGGAGCTTGTAGATCTGAGATATAGCAGCTCACATGATGTGTCTTAATATTTTTGCAGGAAACCTTGATGAGTTTGAGAATTGCACACAATTTGTACAAAAACTACTTAGATGCCCTTTGATCCCATATCCAACGACCTCGAAGCTCGTATCACCGTAGCATCTAAGATGAAGGAGGACATCATATTCTCCTGTATGTAAGAATATCATGTGCTACCACACCTTAGATGCTTTGGTGATACAAGCTCTTCGGAGGCGTTGGATTTGTGACCCAACACCTCCTCGGTGGTTCGAATGGTTTTTTGCAGAAAAGCCCCAAAAGAGTTCGGCCACTGCTTACAAGCACAAAGACTGCTCAGATGCCATTGGATCTCAGATCAAACGACCTCCAAGCTCGTATCACCGTAGCATCCAAGCTGCGATAGCACCTTATGTTTTCTCGCACGGGAGAGTATGAGGTGCTCCCGCACCGTAGATTCTATGGTGATACGAGTTCACTGAGATCTAACGGCCCACAGTAGGAGGTTTGAATGTTTTTGCAATATACGACTGATAGAGTTTGGGAAATGCGCAGAAAGTACAAGTACTACGCATGTGCCATCTGATCACTGATCATACGACCTAGATGCTCATATCACCGTAGCGGGTAATTAAGCTACGGGGAGCACCTAATATGAGCACCGGGGAGCCGTTGGATCGAAGATGCAGCGGCACACACGAGGCCTGAATGTTTTATTTGCAAAAAAACCTTTGGAGAGTTTGGAAATTGCGCATAATTACAAAGACTACTCCCAAGCCATTGGATCTCACTTCCAACGGTGTAAAAACTCGTATCACCATAGTATCTAAGCTGCGGGGTGGATGTGATATTCTATGCCGCTGTCATTTTTGTTCGTAAACTTGCAAAATACGTGTAACTCGTGCCGTTACTTGTCTAACCGCGCAAAGTGTTTGTTCAAAAAAACCATCCTACACTGAAATATCGGAACAACACACGGGGGTCCCACTTGTCATTAATCAAATTTGGACCTAAAACTAACAAATCTGAAAGACGAGATTCGAACTGGCAACCTGGACTACAAAGCGTAAGTCGATAGCCTGAAAAAACGAACGGTTGTTGGCTTTGTCCCATAACTTGATTTTATACAGTACTTGCGTTGAGTAGAGTAGAGGGAGTGCCTCGTCAACACGTGCATGACCGTTGTCTCACTTACTGGTGGGTCCCAGGTCTGCGATCTCAATCTCTCTTCTCTCCATCGTCTAACCTTTGCACGGGCACACACGAAGAGCGGCGCTAGCTTGCCGTGGTGTTATTACAACTAAAAAAAGCTTGGAAAATAGAAGAATCGCCTAGAACAAGAGACGTTGTGGCTGGTCGAGACGGAGCTAACCACATCTATCCTTCGTGCCACGTTTGCATGATGAAGCTGTGTGGCTAGTGGGGTGTTTTCGACCGACTGGCTGGGTCCCGAGGTCGAACCATAGGTACTACGTCTGATACAGTACATTTTTACACGCACATTTTTCCTCCGTGCCGAGACGTGGCACACCCTACCGCGCGGTTTCGGGGTCCTCCCGGGTGGTGCACGCATATATTCTTCCTGACGTGGGACGCCCTACCACGCGTTTTCTGGGTCCTCCTCGGTCGTAGCGCCGAAGCAAGTAAATGAGTCGTCAAATCATGAAAGACCACCTTTCCCGCCGAGTACATCAGTGAAGCACGGTGGCTAGCTAGTTGGGCTAGTTCGACCGATTAGCTAGGCCGCCGCCACATTTGTTTTTTCACCCCTTTTTTATCTGCTTGTCGGCATGTAAATTTAAATATCCACCGCGGCATTGCTCTGGTGTTTGGGTGCGGCAGGATTATTAATTTTTTTGATTGACAGGAGCAGGCGCGGCAACAATTAGTCACGATGACTCTGCCTGTAAAAACCAACTGCTCCCTGATGTGAGAAGTCGCTGACTGGTGTTTTACCGTGGTGAAAACCAAAAGATTCCCCGCTCCCTCCGCCTTCCCGTAGATTGCATTGCCTTCCAGCCGTTTCGCCCCCTTTGCTTCCTCTCCCCATTGCTTTGTTGGGGAACGTAGCAATAATTCAAAATTTTCCTACGTGTCACCAAGACCAATCTAGGAGATGCTAGCAACGAGAGAGAGGGAGTGCATCTTCATACCCTTGAAGATCGCTAAGCGGAAGCATTACAAGAACGCGGTTGATGGAGTCGTACTCGCGGCGATTCAAATCGCAGAAGATCCGATCTAGCGCCGAACGGACGGCGCCTCCGTGTTCAACACACGTACAGCCCGGGGACGTCTCCTCCTTCTTGATCCAGCAAGGGGAGAGGATAAGTTGAGGGAGAACTCCAGCAGCACGACGGCATGGTGGCAATGGAGCTCATGGTTCTCCGGCAGGGCTTCGCTAAGCACTACGGAGGAGAAGGAGGAGGTGTATGAGGAGGGAGGGCTGCGCCAGGGAAGAGGTGCAGCTGCCCTCCCACCCCTCCACTATATATAGGGGCAAGGGGAGAGGGGGAGGCGCCCTAGGGTTTCCCCTAGGGGGCGGCGGCCAAGCAGATTGGATCTCCCTAGGGAAAATCCTAGGGAGACTTGCCCCCCAAGCCAAGCAGGTGGAGGCTTGCCTTCCAAGCCAGGTGGAGGCGCCCCACCTCCCCAAGTAACGTGGGAATGGGTGTGTGGGGCGCACCACCCCTTAGTGGGCTGGTTTTCCCCTTCCCCTTTGGCCCATGAGGCCCTCCAACACTTGCCGGGCTCCCGAAACACCTTTCGGTCATGCTGGCCATAGCCTGGTACCCCCGGAACACTTCCGGACACCAATACCCTTCGTCCAATATATCGATCTTCACCGCCGGACCATTCCGGGACTCCTCGTGATATCCGGGATCTCATCCGGGACTCCGAACAACCTTCACATCTCGATGTGGTACTATCATTACTATTTTATATCTTTTGGCACGAACATGTGTATCACTACGATCGAGATTCATTTTAGGTGCAAGACCATTGAAGGTGTTATTCAAATAAACAGAGTAACCATTATTCTCCTTAAATGAATTACCGTATTGCGATAAACATAATCCAATCATGTCTATGCTCAACACAAACACAAAATAATGATTATTTAGGTTTAACACCAATCTCGATGGTAGAGGGAGCATGCGATGTTTGATCACATCAACCTTGGAAACACTTCCAACACATATCGTCATCTCACCTTTAGTTAGTCTCCATCTATTCCGTAGCTTTTATTTCGAGTTACCAACACTTAGCAACCGAACCGGTATCTAATACCCTGGTGCTACTAGGAGCACTAGTAAAGTACACATTAATATAATGTATATCCAATATACTTCTGTCGACCTTGCCTGACTTCTCATCTACTAAGTATCTAGGGTAGTTCTGCTTCAGTGACCGTTCCCCTCATTACAGAAGCACTTAGTCTCGGGTTTGGGTTCTACCTTGGGTTTCTTCACTAGAGCAGCAATTGATTTGCCATTTCATGAAGTATCCCTTCTTGCCCTTGTTGAAACTAGTGGTTTTACTAACCATCAACAATTAATGCTCCTATTTGATTTCTACTTTCGCGGTGTCAAACATCGCGAATAGCTCAAGGATCATCATATCTATCCCTGATATGTTATAGTTCATCACGAAGCTCTAGTAGCTTGGTGGCAATGACTTTGGAGAACCATCACTATCTCATCTGGAAGATTAACTCCCACTCGATTCAAGCGATTGTAGTATTCAGACAATCTGAGCACATGCTCAACGATCGAGCTTTTCTCCCTTAGTTTGCAGGCTTAAGAAACTTGTCGGAGGTCTCACACCTCTTGACGTGGGCACGAGCCTAAAATCCCAATTTCAGCTCTTGGAACATCTCATATGTTCCGTGACGTTTCAAAATGTCTTCAGAGCCTTAATTCTCAACCGTTTAACATTACGCACTGAACTATCACGTAGTCATCAAAACGTGTATGTCAGATGTTCGCAACATCCACAAACCACGCTCGAGGTTCAGCACACCGAGCGGTGCATTAAGGACATAAGCCTTCTGTGCAGCAATGAGGACAATCCTCAGTTTACGGACCCAGTCCGCATAATTGCTACTATCAACTTTCAACTAAATTTTCTCTAGGAACATATCTTAGTAGAACTAAAGCGTAAGCTACGACATAATTTGCAAAGACCTTTTGACTATGTTCATGATAATTAAGTTCATCTGATTATTTAATGAACTCCCACTCAGATAGACATCCCTCTAGTCATCTAAGTGATACATGATCCGAGTCGACTAGGCCGTGTCCGATCATCACGTGAGACGGACTAGTCATCATCGGTGAACATCTCCATGTTGATCGTATCTACTATACGACTCATGTTCGACCTTTCGGTCTCTTGTGTTCCGAGGCCATGTATGTACATGCTAGGCTCGTCAAGTCAACCTAAGTGTTTCGCATGTGTAAATCTGGCTTACACCCGTTGTATGCGAACGTTAGAATCTATCACACCCGATCATCACGTGGTGCTTCGAAACAACGAACCTTCGCAACGGTGCGCAGTTAGGGGGAACACATCTCTTGAAATTTTAGTGAGGGGTCATCTTATTTATGCTACCGTCGTTCTAAGCAAATAAGATGTAAACATGACAAACATCACATGCAAATCATAAAGTGACATGATATGGCCAATGTCATCTTGCGCCTTTTGATCTCCATCTTCGAGGCGCGGCATGATCACCTTCATCACCGGCATGACACCATGATCTCCATCATCATGATCTCCATCATCGTGTCTTCATGAAGTTGTCTTGCCAACTATTACTTCTAATACTATCGCTAACGGTTAGCAATAAAGTAAGGTAATTACATGGCGTTTTCATTGACATGCATGTCATACAATAAATTAAGACAACTCATATGGCTCCTGCCGGTTGTCATACTCATCAACATGCAAGTCGTGATTCCTATTACAAGAACATGATCAATCTCATACATCACATATATAATTCATCACATCCTTTTGGCCATATCACATCACATAGCATACCCTGCAAAAACAAGTTAGACGTCCTCTAATTGTTGTTGCATGTTTTACGTGGCTGCTATGGGTTTCTAGCAAGAACGTTTCTTACCTACGCAAAAGCCACAACGGTGATATGTCAATTGCTATTTACCCTTCATAAGGACCCTCT
Source organism: Triticum aestivum (assembly GCF_018294505.1). Taxonomy (NCBI): domain Eukaryota; kingdom Viridiplantae; phylum Streptophyta; class Magnoliopsida; order Poales; family Poaceae; genus Triticum; species Triticum aestivum. The sequence continues at coordinate 392,070,446 of NC_057811.1, forward strand.
TCATCGAATCCGATCCGACTAAAGTGGGAGAGACAGACACCCGCTAGCCACCTTATGCATCAAGTGCATGTTAGTCGGTGGAACCTGTCTCACGTAAGTGTACGTGTAAGGTCGGTCCGGGCCGCTTCATCCCACAATGCCGCTGAATCAAGATAAGACTAGTAACGGCAAGCAAATTGAACAAATCATCGCCCACAACTACTTTGTGTTCTACTCGTGCATAGAATCTACGCATAGACCTAGCTCATGATGCCACTGTTGGGGAACGTAGCAATAATTCAAAATTTTCCTACGTGTCACCAAGACCAATCTAGGAGATGCTAGCAACGAGAGAGAGGGAGTGCATCTTCATACCCTTGAAGATCGCTAAGCGGAAGCGTTACAAGAACGCGGTTGATGGAGTCGTACTCGCGGCGATTCAAATCGCGGAAGATCCGATCTAGCGCCGAACGGACGGCGCCTCCGCGTTCAACACACGTACAGCCCAGGAACGTCTCCTCCTTCTTGATCCAGCAAGGGGAGAGGAGAAGTTGAGGGAGAACTCCAGCAGCACGACGGCATGGTGGCAATGGAGCTCGTGGTTCTCCGGCAGGGCTTCGCTAAGCACAACGGAGGAGAAGGAGGAGGTGTATGAGGAGGGAGGGCTGCGCCAGGGAAGAGGTGCGGCTGCCCTCCCACCCCTCCACTATATATAGGGGCAAGGGGAGAGGGGGAGGCGCCCTAGGGTTTCCCCTAGGGGGCGGCGGCCAAGCAGATTGGATCTCCCTAGGGAAAATCCTAGGGAGACTTGCCCCCCAAGCCAAGCAGGTGGAGGCTTGCCTCCCAAGCCAGGTGGAGGCGCCCCACCTCCCCAAGTAACGTGGGAAAGGGTGTGGGGGGCGCACCACCCCTTAGTGGGCTGGTTTGCCCCTTCCCCTTTGGCCCATGAGGCCCTCCAACACTTGCCGGGGCTCCCGAAACACCGTTCGGTCATGCTGGCCATAGCCTGGTACCCCCGGAACACTTCCAGACTCCAATACCCTTCATCCAATATATCGATCTTCACCGCCGGACCATTCCGGGACTCCTCGTGATATCCGGGATCTCATCCGGGACTCCGAACAACCTTCGGTAACCACATACTATTTCCCATAACAACTCTAGCGTCACCGAACCTTAAGTGTGTAGACCCTACGGGTTCGGGAACCATGCAGACATGACAGAGACACCTCTCCGGCCAATAACCAATAGCGGGATCTGGATACCCATATTGGATCCCACATGTTCCACGATGATCTCATCGGATGAACCACGATGTCGGGGATTCAATCAATCTCGTATACAATTCCCTTTGTCTATCAGCATGTTGCTTGCCCGAGATTCGATCGTCGGTACCCCAATACCTTGTTCAATCTTGTTACCGGCAAGTCTCTTTACTCGTTATGTAACGCATGATCCCGTGGCTAACTCCTTAGTCACATTGAGCTCATTATGATGATGCATTACCGAGTGGGCCCAGAGATACCTCTCCGTCATACGGAGTGACAAATCCCAGTCTCGATTCGTGCCAACCCAACAGACACTTTCGGAGATACCTGTAGTGCACCTTTATAGCCACCCAGTTACGTTGTGACGTTTGGTACACCCAAAGCATTCCTACGGTATCCGGGAGTTGCACAATCTCATTGTCTAAGGAAACGATACTTGACATTAGAAAAGCTCTTAGCAAACGAACTACACGATCTTGTGCTATGCTTAGGATTGGGTCTTGTCCATCACATCATTCTCCTAATGATGTGATCCCGTTATCAATGACATCCAATGTCCATGGTTAGGAAACCATAACCATCTATTGATCAATGAGCCAGTCAACTAGAAGCTTACTAGGGACATGTTGTGGTCTATGTATTCACACATGTATTACGGTTTCCAGTTAATACAATTATAGCATGAACAATAGACAATTATCATGAACAAGGAAATACAATAATAACCATTTTATTATTGCCTCTAGGGCATATTTCCAACATGCTTCTACCTGGTGCCATGGCGGCGCACCAAATCACGGAGTCCGAGGTGAGGCGCCTGACACAGGAGCTCCATGTCAAGGATGCGGAGCACGGGGCCAAGGACGTGGAGCTCCGTGAGCTCAAGGAGGAGAGGAGTGCCATGCTCCTCCGTTATGTGCGGGAGTTCACGGAGCTTCAAAAGCGGCAGGCGTCCACCACAAAGATGCTCGAGGCGTCGGCGGCATTGCTGCAGAAAGCGGGAGATACGATAGGCCGTCAAGGGAGCCGGCTGGAGCGCGAGCGGGCCGATCGTGACGAGGTCCAGGATCACCTCAGCCACTTGGTGAACCAAGTTGCCACACACGTGTTGCGGCTGCACGATGCTTACCGTCGTGCCAGCGCGACGATGCCGGCCGTCGGGCTTAACCCGTTCGACCACCCGGTCGACTTCAATGAGCTGCGGCTTCCTGACCTGGTCTCCTTCTTCACCTATATCTTCGAGGAGCTGAGCCAGCTCCGCGCGATGGTGGGGGCTGAGCTGGACAAGGAGGGGTTGCGGGCTGCCGTCGCAGTTGCCGGGCGAATCCTTTCAGGGCTCCGTCACCGGAATCCATTCATGCCATTGGACGCCGTCTTTGACGAGCTGGCTCCCGTCGACATGGAGCGGGCTCTGCGGGCGGTTGCACCCTGCATCACCAACGTCGTGCGCCTCAAGAAGCAGAGGGATTTCGGTGGTGTTTAGGCGCCCTCTGCATGGGCATGTCCATGTCTCGGTGCAACATGGCCGTTGGATCAAACTCAGACGGTGCAGATCAGTCAATGTAGCACAAAGCGTGTGGGTGTGTTTGGTTGCATTCTCATCTCAATATAGTTGTTTCCTCTTCGTGTATTTTTGTCAACCTACTAGTGTGGACTCATGCACCCTTCATGCACTCTACCAAACACCCAAAAGTGGGTCGAGAAGGGAACTTTTGCTCCCATCCCGTGCACCCTTCAGACACCCTGCCTAACACTATTCGTGCTTCATATGGTTCATGTTTCGTGGAGTACTGTAGCACCGTACTCTCCGTGCGCTGTGGACCTAGTTCTGTTAACATTGATCTCACCGTTCGTTCTCAACCGAACAGTCGAAAAAGCGGTACTATGTTACATATAGGAGTAGTTGACATGCGCACAACATCATTTCTTATCCTCATATCTTACTACACTAGCAACAAGATTGTGGAGTACTGACGTATGAACCACTGCACATGCCTAGTAGTAGGAGCACTGTGTATGTTCAAGTGGCTGCCGTGTTTCGCACTCCTCCGTCGTAAGAGTGGAAACGCTTGCTGTAATCATTTTTTTCTTTAGAAAAACAGTGGACACGCTCTACCGTGCAGATCCTCCTCCAGCCATGCACTAAATTACTCACTTTCGCCGACGTGTGGGACAGCCAGCACCTGGGTCCACCAGCCATGCACTAAATTACTCCGTAGTAGAGTGACGGTAGACTACCCCGATCGAACCGCCGCAGTAATGCCCAATGAGCCGTCAAATCACAAAACCCCCTCCTTTCCAGCAGTAAGTTGGACGGACGAAGCAACCATCATTTCACTCTTCTCTCTCAGCTTTCTCTCTTGAAGAAAACCCCCACTCGCTTCGCTTCTCCCTCATCGCGTTCCTCCTTTCACTCTTCTCTCTCAGCTTCCTCTCTTGGATGGACGCCGGAGCACCGGCCGACGTGATGTCTATGGCTCTGGCCAAAACTGTCAAGGCTCATGGTACGAAGAAGCGCAAGCACCCCGCCGAGACTACCGCAGACAAGCTCAAAGCCATCGCCCTGTCCAAGCCCCCCTCTCCAGGATCCCTCATTAAGCAAGTCCAGGTAATGTCTCTTGTTGACGATCTTTTTCTCGATCTTGATCGTGTTTTTTCATCTAACACGCAGTACTAGTACTGGTAGTACAACTTTCTGGGTGATCTTGCATGTGATTTTAGTGTGCCAAATGACGGTTCTAAATTCCTCTTTTGACCAAAACATGCGAGAGGTTGACACTGATTTCTTATAGATTACTTTCAACTACTCCCTCTGTCCCAAATTTCTTGTCTTAGATTTGTCTAGATACGGATGTATCTAATACTAAGATGTGACTTGATACATCCGTATCTAGACAAATCTAAGACAAGAATTTTGGGACGGAGGGAGTACTTTATGAACATCAATGCTACCTTTTAAGAGGGTATATTTGCGTCAGTAACTTGTGTTATGGATATTGCATGTAATCCCTCTGCTCTCATGCCTTTGAAGACATGTTCTAGTGTCTTTGTTCACTCATTTCTGTGCGTATATGTAGTCATATATGGAGTATAATATCGAAAATCATCTTATATTTCTGAACGGAGGTAGTAATAAAATATGGTTTCTGTTTGAATTAGAACCAGGTCCACGGTAGAGATGAAGTTCTCAAAGTCATGCCGTGTGAACTGGAAGACCTGATGATGAGTTCTACTGCTGAACTATCCAGCTGCTGTGTCCTTGTCGCCACGTGTCCTGAACTAGTCTTTTCCTGTAGCATTGTTGTCAGGCGTGTTCTCGAGGCTGTACTTGACCACAACAATTTCCTGGCTGTGCCTTCGATTACGAAGGGTGTGGTTCTTGTAAAGCTACCCAACAAATCTGATGCGGCCTGTCTTCATCATCATGTTTATGAGTGGAAAGACCACTTTGTTAGGTTCTCCAAGGTTGACAAGATGGTGATGGTGCATGTAGACATCTCACACGAAGTCCATGGCCTAGTCAGTTATGCGGGGTTCATCCCGTAGGTCGGTGGCAAGAAATAGTCTGCAGAGTTTAGTTAGTGCAACTTTGCTTGTCTGTAGTAAGTACTATTGTTCAGTACTTGATTTGTGTTTGTGAACCCTGTATTGTTTATTAGTACTGCCGCTTTTGGTGTGTGAACGGTCTATGTTAATGTCTATGTTAAAGTCTGTCCACTCAATTCAGTCTGTATATTTTGAAGTATCCAGATCATATTTTTTGTGAGGATGGTTTATCAATTATGGTTACACTCCAATATCTGTATGCATTGCAGGGTTTATCGCACCCACCAGGATTTCAAGTCCCATGGATGTTCGGTCCATACGATTTGTCACGACCTTTGGACTGTCCTGCTTCTGGGAGTAGGCGGGGCCCGTGCATGCCACGCGTAGTTGGACGATCAATCTTCTGTTTAGTACTTCAACATAGTGATTTCCTGGTAAGGATTCACTCGTGTCACATCAAGTAAATCTTATTGATTTACTGTCTAAATCTTATTGATTTAATGTCATGTTTTCTTTCTTTTCCTGCAATTTTATGATGCAGGTTTTGCCATGTGACATTCATCACAGAATAAACCGTTTGGTTTGCTCTACGATGCCTATTTTTGCAGGTTTCACTTCTTATGTCATGTCAGTAACGAAGGCACTGTCCATCACTTATATTACTGGAAAAAATTGGATCAGTCTGTTGTCTGAGTACAAGCTGAATCCCTATGATGAACTGCAGTTTGGTTTAACAAAAATGCCACAATTAGTCCTTCTCGCGTTTAAAAGAAATGAAGAAAAAAACTGGATCACGGTCACGGATCCTAGTCAAGTTAGAAAGTTGATCATAGCAGACCAGACACGATCGCCGCTATCTCGCACAGATCAAGCACCGGCAGTTGCTCTAGCACTGACAGCGACAGCAGCTCAGTCTGATCCAACTAAGGATTGGGCACCGACAGCGTCAGTGGATCAGTCTGATCTACCGGAGGATCGGGCATCGATACCGGCACATGCTCCGACACCGGCACCAGCTCTACAAGGAGCACCATCTCCGGCAGCAGCAGCGGCTTCGGCACCTGCACCAACACTTGCACTTGCATCTGCTCCGGCCCGTGCAGTTGCACCGGCAACAGACTGGGCTGCAGTTCGCACTTCATATACCAAAGTCCTTACAAAAATCGACATGTCCACCTTCTTGGTAAGCATTGGCCACCCAAGTGCTTCGTTCTTTTTTCTTTCCATGTTGTTTCACATGATTCACTGTGTTGATCTAACTGTTTGGGTATGTCTTCTTGTTTGCAAACAGAGAGTTCCTAGAGCAATGAGGGAGTCGTTCAACAATCCGGGCGACCGCGGCCAAGTTTCTCTTACCATGCGCAGCCTTGGTGTGAATGAACCTGCTCAATATACGTAAGTACAAAGGATGGTCGCATGATGATTGATGTTAAAGGATGGTCAAGGTTCAAATCTAAATCATATATTGCGGTAGGGGATGATGTCAAAATAGAACTTTCTCGGCAAGGAGAGCTGGTCCAAATCAACTTTGAAATTCTTCAGTAGCAGCACGCAACTGCCGAACTGATCTATCCTCCGAGAGATTTTGATGTAATAATCTGGCATGGTGAAACAAGTGTCCTGTGTGTATAAGTAGTACGACAGTATTATTTATCACATGGTATATCATTGATAGAATTGCAACTCTGATTGCTGGTTAGGAACTGTCGTTTGATTTCATTCCAACAGCTGCCGTGCTTTATTCAATTTTGTGTATTCGCCTTGCGACAACATCTAAAACCAGCGCCGTACCGATCGCTTGCAATATGAAATGTGCTGAGGTAGAACACATGGGCCCCCAAACATGCAGGGTCGGCCTACGGCCCAAAGTCCAGAACCGTGAGCCTATCTGAGTATTATATTCTCAGCTGAACCCCCATAAAAAAAGCTGAACCCCCATAATGCCCGTGCGTTGCAGAGGGAGTATATTTCTCGGCAAGGTGAGCCTGTGATATAAAAGATTTGTATATTTCTTCACAGAGGGAGTATCTCTCTGTCAAAAAATATATTTATGTGTAACTACTTCCTTTCGCTCATATGTGGGGCAACCGGCAACGGGGTCCACGTGCCATATGCACAAATTAGAGTGCACAACTTCACGGTAGACACACCCGGTCGTAGCGCCGCAGTAATGCCCAATGAGCCGTCAAATCACAACCCCCCTTTCCAGCTTTAGCAGTAAGCTGGACGGACGAAGCGGCAATATTTCACTGGGCCTGAATCCCCTTCTCCCTCGTCTGCTTGTTCAGAGAAAACCCCCTCTCGGCGATTGCATAGGGTTTTCTCATGGAGAACCAAGTACGAATTCTTCATCCATCCCCGATAAATCCAAGTCCCTTGGTCGCAGGTAATCCTAGGATGCCAGCCGCCGCCGTTGATGCATTTTTCTTCCTACTGAATCTAGTGTGTTTCATTTGCAGTGCCCAAAGTGCGAGGACCCTACAGGTTTCTGCGCCCTCGGCGAGACGCCACACTTGTTCCTTCTCATCCTAACACAGCATTTTGAAACGTGCACAGTATGTTCCTAGAATCCTCTTTTCTATCCAGGAGGGTGGGGTTTTTTTGAACATGCTGTGTTCTCATATTATTTTTCCTGCAGTTTATTATTTGCTCTGCCAGAACACATGTACTCAAGATGCTCGGCCTTGCCATAACTGAATACACTAGTTTAATGGTCACAGTGAAGACAAGCCATGGATATAAGTTCTGAGTTGGGTTCATGAACCAAGAAGATCGCTGCTTTTTTTATGGCCGAACTTGGATAAACTTCCTCAAGTGTTATGGACTGAAAGTTGGCGCACGAATGTTGATGGAAATAGCAGAACCTGGTCTCATCTTCACTGCGATCTTCCACCCTGACGTCGTTCCAATTGTTCATCCATGTTAGTTTTGTATCTGGTTCTTGCTTGTTGCCTCGATTACTTCTTAATCCACCTATTCTGTCTAACTAATCACAATTTAACTTTAGAAGTAGCAACGAATCTCTCACGAAGATGCTACTTCTAACTAATATTTTCTTATAATTGGTGGCACGTGTAGGTTTTTTCAGAGTTAAGCAGTCTTCTCGTTTGTTACTCTGTAATAACTCGGCTGTTACTAATGGCGCTGAAGTTGACTGGATCGACATCCACAAGTTCCTACACTTTATTGATCGTCTTGAGGTCCTTGTGGGGCGTTTCAATGGTGGAAGGCCACGTGGGATATGTGTGCCACTGCTGCACTCGTTGAACAGGTCCAACTGTGTCGAGAAACTTATGGTACGAGCTGTTTTCTGTCATATATGTTGTTCATAAACTATTGCTTATACACAGTTTTACAGCTGTGATCTTCTTGAAACAGGAACTGCCGAGTTCTATTGTTCCTATACAGATGCCTGACCATGGTCGGGCCAGACTTGCACTTGGTCACAACATGATGTTTATGTCGACCTACTCAATTCCCCTTGGAGGTGAAAAGATACTTATTCATGGGTGGTCTCAAATAATGAAGGCCCGTCCATCTTGGAGAATAGGACAGAAGATTATGTTCATGCTTTTCCATGCCTCTAAAGCGAATATCCTGTTTATTGACCATGTTGCTTTCAGCTTTGGTTGTTAAGTGCCCCTACTGGTTTCAGTTAAGGTTGTTAAGTACTCCTGCTGCTTTTACAGTCTGTCGTGTTTCTTCAGTCCTGTCTTCCTCCAGCCACCAAAACCAAACCAGCGCCGGCGGGGCCGCTTCCTTCCACCTCCCACGGCTGGCTTCGCCTGAGCGCACGCATCGCCGCCCCACCGTCTCCTAAATCGTTAACGCCGACATCCTCCGCGCGCTTTGGTGCGCTCGCCGCGGCGCCGCCCTCTCGCGTTGTCAACATGGTCAACAAACAACAGGAATCGGCAGAAGTACGTGGAGAGGATGACAGTAGGGGCCCACCACGTCAGCGTATGGAAAAATAAAATGCTTCCTCCTAGTGTTTTCCTGACATCTGGGACCCACGACATTGTGACCGTATATAGTCAATAGACAAGAGAACAGCACAAGATCGGCTGACACCTGGGACGTAGCTACTCGAGCAGTATTTTTTTTGTTTGGTATTGTTGAGACGGAGCAGGGTTTGAACTGGGCTGTGGCCCGTCTAGCCCAGGCTTATATTTTATGTTCACCATGTGACCAGCCCAGCTATTTTTTCTTTGTGAAAATGAGCCGAGTTTATTTTTTCTGAAGAATACCCAATCCAGGCCTACTTATTTTTCTACGCCCTGATGGGCTGCAACTCTTTCAAGACGCCTGCAAATCTTGAAAGTAATATGAAATGGGTTGTAAATATAAAAACAGATGACAAATTGGCAATTACTTTATAATTTCTAAAAAAAATCACATTTTCAGATTCCTATTTCACTCGGCATTAACCTAATTTAAATATATCTTCAAAGTACTTTAAATCTGGCTCGACATTTCAGTATTAAAAATAGTTTGGAACCCACAAAAATATGCGAAATTGGCGCTGGCAAACCAAAAAAACGACTGCAATAAATTGCATAAGAAGTTGCCATGAGCTATATATAAATTATTAAAAAAAGAGGGAGTGGTCTAACTTGTGGGCCTGTTTAGTTGACGTGTATGCAAGATTTTTTTAGTTATTATATACGTCAACAAACGGTTCTAGCAGACGTAACCGTTCGATGTCAATCCAACGGCCGTCGTGTTTCTTCAATCTCTGATCTTCTTGCTCCAGCCGCCAAAGCAGCGCCGGCGGGACCGCCTACTCCCGCCTCCTGTGGCCGGTTGTGCTGCCGTGCAGGCCTCAGCGCCCCCTACTACTCCCACCGCTGGCCAAGGCATCCCTCTACTCACCCACACCCCCTGTTATTCTGCGGCGACGGAGCCTCACACCGCAGCCGAACCGGTGAACCCTCGTACTCCTCTCCGCGCGGGCTTCCACAGCAGCATCTTCCCCATCTCCGCGTCGTCCCCTTCCTAGGCCTCGCCGTCATCCACCGCCGTGGTGCTCTCGGCATGGCGTGGTCAATGTGGTCAACGACCGACTTCCATCGGAAGAGTACTATACGTGGAGAGGCTGACAGCTGGGTCCACGGTAGCCGCAAGGAAGTGCCTGCTTATTACGCGGAAAATAATTATTCCTCCACCTGACAGCAGGGACCCACCGGACGGGCCACCAGTATTTCGCGAAAAAAACGTTTCCCCCTGACTGCTGGGACTCACAGGACGGGCCACCGTATTTCGCGAAAAAAACGTTCCCCACGCTGTTAGCTCGGACCCACCGTATTACGCACAAAAAATGAATACCCCCTGCTAGCTGGGACCCACCTTGGTGTAAGGCTGACTTGTGGGCCTACTAAGTTGACTGGGACGGAGGCCTTTGTCAACTTTAGTCAATATATGAACGATTCTAGCTCCAGTGACCGTACGATGTCCATCCAACGGTCGTAGTGCTTCTTCAACCTCTGGTCTTCTTGCTCCAGCCGCCCAAAGCAGCGCCAGTCGTGCCGCCTGCTCATGCCGCCCGTGGCCGGCTGTGATGCCGCGGAGGCCTCACCGCCCCCTACTACTCCCACCGCTGGCCAGGCCATCCCTCTACGCACCCACACCCCCTGTTATTCTGCGGCGACGGCAGGCTCACACCGCAGCCGAACGAGTGAACCCTCATACTCCTCTATGTGTGGGCATCCACTGCCACGTCTTCCCCGGCTCCGCGTCGTTCCCTTCCTAGGCCTCGCCGTCGTCCACCACCCTGGTGCTCTCGGCGTGGCGTGGTCAACGTGGTCAAGGAATGGCTTCCATCGGAGGTGGACTGTATGTGGAGAGGCTGACAGCTGGGTCCACGGCCGCAACAAGGAAGTGCCTCCTTATTACGCGCAAAATAATTATTCCTCCACCTGACAGCGGGGGCCCACCGGACGGGCCACCGTATTTCGCGAAAAAACGTTTCCCCCTGACTGCTGGGACCCACCAGCTACATCTTCGCACGCAAGGAAGTGCGTCCGAAAAAAACGATTCGCCCCCCTAACTGCTGGGACCCACCAGCTACATCTTCGCAAGCAAGGAAGTGCATCCGGGCAAAAAATAAAACGATTCCCCCCTGACTGCTGGGACCCAGCAGCTACACCTTCGCACGCAAGGAAGTGCGTCCGGGCAAAAAAAATGATTCGCCCCCTGACTGCTGGGACCCACCAGCTACATCTTCGCAGGCAAGGAAGTGCCTAACAGTCGGGACCCACCTGGTCGAAGCGTACGTAGCGTTGTCATTCTGGTCGCGAACGTGTACATACATATATACTGGTCGATGTAGAGGCGCGCACGTGTCGTAGTAGAGGCGCGTACGTGTCGTAGTAGAGGCGCGCACGTAGCATATACACGTACGTACAGCGGCCAGGGTGCAAGAAAGAAAATATGGCCACGTACGTACATACGGGCAGGGTCTCAAACGCCTACTCGCGCATACGTACGGCCAGGGCTCGTGTACATGGCTGGGTCGGAACGGAGAAACAGCGTCGTCGTCGTGTTCATGGGGGAGGCAACGGAATGCGTCGTGTTCATGGGGAGGCAACGGAATGCGTCGTGTTCATCGGGAGGCAACGGAACGCGTGGGAGCCAACTGGCTGGGTCAGAACGGAATGTGTGGTCGTGTTCATCGGGAGGGCTTGGACGGAACAGGCGATGGAAACGAGGCCTGGCATACCGCAAACGGAGGAAACGGCCTTGTGTTCGACCGGCCATGTTCGAAACGGGATCCTGTTCATCGGGAGGGGTCTGGCGTACCGCAACACGGAGGAAACGGACCTCCTACGGTCGAAACGGGGGTCCTGTTGATCGGGAGGGGTGTGGCGTACCGCAAAACGGAGGAAACGGACTTGTGTTGGAGCGCTACGGTCGAAACGGGGGTCCTGTTGATCGGGAGGTGTGTGGCGTACCGCAAAACGGGACTCCACGAGATACTGTTCATCTCCACCGTCGACCTCCTCCAGCCTCCATGGGCTACCGTCGACCTCCTCCAGCCTCCACGGGCTACCGTCGACCTCCTCCAGCCTCCACGGGCTACCGTCGACGTCCTCCAGCCTCCACGGGCTCCTGTTCATCCAGCCTCCACCGTGCGCTACTCCACCGGCTACTATTCAACCACCCCTCCACCGTCTACTGTTCATCCAGCCCTCCACACCACGGGGTCCTGTTCAACCACCCCTCCACGGGCACCCCTCCACCGTCTACTGTTCATCCAGCCCTCCACACCATGGGGTCTTGTTCAACAACCCCTCCACGGGCACCCCTCCACCGTCTACTGTTCATCCAGCCCTCCACACCATGGGGTCCTGTTCATCCAGAGGCAACACCACCGCTCACTGTTCATCCACCCCCCCCCCCCCCCGCAACGCTCACTGTTCATCCAATCGATCGGCTTCAGTTAGCGGCAGTAGCGAAGGATCGCTCGATCGGGTTCAGCTAACAGCCATCGATCGATCGCTCGGGTTCAGTAATGCGTAGCCTGCAGTGCAATCGCTCGGGTTCAGTTAGAGCCCAACGCCTCGCTCGGGTTCAGTTAGAGCCAACGCCTCACACACACGCGCGTATGTGTACGAGAGAAACGCGCATCGGTCGGCCCCCGACCTCCCACCGTAACCGGGAACTCCCCAAAATTTTCCACCCCCTCGCTTCTACCATGGTTTTTTCCTTCATGGACGGCCCAAAGAATGTCATGCAGTTGCGTCTCCGGCCCGCCCAGGACGAAAAGCCCATTTTCTGTCATGATTTTTTTTCATAGAAGTAGGAGCCCACCACATCTATGATGATACCGGGTTTTGTCACAATTATCGTCATAGAAGTGTCATATGTATGACAAAAAAAATTCGTTCGGCCCAAAATGTCACGGATGTGTCTTTTTTTTGTAGTGCTACAAGCCATGCCTTATTCCTCACCACAAGGCCATTTTCATCTTGCTTGTTGCGGTAGATCCACTTTATGCCAATGATATTGTGCTTGCGAGGATCTAGACGTTTGACCAGTTCCCAGATGTTGTTGAGCTCGAATTGATGTAATTCCTCTTGCATAGCTTGAATCCACTCAGGCTCCAGAAATGCTTCATCTACCATAGTGGGATCTGTGATAGGGACGAAAGCAAAGTGCCCACAAAAGTTAGACAAATGTGAAGCTCTTGAGCGTGTGAGAGGTCCTGGTATGTTGATGTCACTGATGATTTTCTCAATCTGCACTTCATTTGTAACGCGAGGATGAGCAGGTTGTCATTTAGGAATTTGGTCAGCATTTTCTTTAGCACCTTTTTCCTCGGGTGCATCAGCATGATGTTCTTCACGTTCTGGAATGACTTCTTCAGCAGATTCTTCGGTAGGAATGACATCCTCAGTAGCCTTGAACTTGATGGTTTCCTCAGGTGACCTTTCATCTAGCACAGGAGGTAGGTGCTCTCTTTGCGAGCCATTAGTTTCATCGAACCGCACATCAACAGTTTCAACAACTTTGTGGTGAACATTTTTGAAGACTCTGTAGGTGTGCGAGTCCTTTCCATAACCAAGCATAAAACCCTCATGTGCTTTCGGTGCAAATTTAGAATTGTGATGAGGATCTCTAATCCAACATTTAGCATCGAAGACTTTGAAGTAACTCACAGTGGGTTTCTTGTCAGTGAGGAGTTCATATGCAGTCTTCTTGAAGAATTTGTGAAGATATACCTTGTTGATGATGTGGCACGCAGTATCAATTGCCTCAATCCAGAAATGACGAGGCGTCTTGTATTCATCAAGCATAGTGCGAGCCATCTCAACAAGAGTCCTGTTCTTGCGCTCCACGACGCCATTCTGCTGAGGAGTATAAGGAGCATATAACTCATGAGTAATACCAAGTTCATCAAGATAGTCATCAAGACCAGTATTCTTGAACTCATTTCCATTGTCACTTCTGATGTGCTTGATCTTCACACCAAAGTTGGTTGAAGCCCTCGAGGAAAATCGTTTGAAGACTTCCTGCACTTCACGTCAACAATAACAAAGCCATATAGAGATGCTTCATTTGTGAATGTAGAATAGTGGTTAGGACCAAAGAGATCCATGTGAAGCAATTCAAATGGTCGAGTGGTAGTCATGATAGTCTTTGTTGGATGCTTGGCCTTGGTCATCTTTCCAGCTTCACAGGCTCCGCACCAGTGATCCTTGAGGAATTTGACATTCTCAATGCCAATGACATGCTTCTTCTTCACGAGCGTGTGCAAGTTCCTCATGCCAGCATGACCAAGTCGTCGATGCCATAGCCAGCCTTCTGAAGCTTTTGCAAGTAGACATATAGCTGGTTGTGTTCCTGTAGAGAAATCAACAATATACAGATCTCCTCTCCTAAAGCCTTCGAAGACTTTGGAATTGTCAGCTTCCATGATCACAACACAATGATACTTGCCAAAGATAACAACCATATCAAGATCACAAAGCATTGAGACTGACATGAGGTTGTATCCTAAGGACTCGACAAGCATGAATTTGTCCATGTGTCGATCCTTTGAGATCGCAACCTTACCTAGACCCAATACCTTGCTTTTGCCTTTGTCAGCGAAGGTGATATACTTCAGATGCGATGGAGATAAGGGAGCGTCCATCAATACATTCTTGTCACCAGTCATGTGATTTGTACATCCACTATCGAGGACCCACTCAGTGGCTTTGGGTTGATCATCCTGCAGATGAATTAGTGCAACTTACGAACTCATATACTTCATCAGTGAAGAATATGACATAAATTTCATGAGATCAATTTCATCAAGCAATAGAACAGATAAAGCAGTATGAGGACGTGAGAAATGAAAATTCATTTATTCATGATTAGCTTGCGTCCTTTCAAGCATATTCAGGTCTCCAGCAAATTCTTCAGACGTTTAAGCATGTCTGGAGACCTGACCCTGCATAAGAGATTAGTTCTTTTTCTTCACCACCCAAATCGGAAGGGGTAGCAAAGATTTCATCATTCTGCGAGCTCCATAAGAGAAAGTTGGCATAGAAGCTAGTCCACTTCGTTTCACATAGGAGGAGTTAGGATAAGCATATGAATAAGCAGAGAAATTCTTCAAGGACTTATGAACATAATGATTAGAAGAATAATGCTCATATTCATAGCCCTTAGATCTTCCCTGCGAAATAGAAGTGTTAGCACGATGATGTTCATATGAGGATTTTGATCCTTTTTAGGAATTTGATCCACGTGAGGAATTTGGTCCATATGAGGACTTGGATCCATATGAAGAATTTGGTCCATATGAAGAATTTGATCTAGGGTTCCTATTCTTCACAGGTGGTGTCATGATGACATTCACCTGAAGACTTTCAAGGCACCTTTTGGGAACCCAGATTTTCTTCATAGGAGAGCCGTTCCTGTAGTTAGTGCCAACATATCTAGAAAATACTTCACCATTCTGATTTTTGAACAGTTTATAGTTGGAGTCAAATGACTTATCAGAAGAATGAGGAGATTCACATGTAAAGCCAGATAAAGTAGATGGATCTACTGGAGGTCCCTTTTCAGCAACCAATGAGGTTTTGGGATACTGCTCAGGCTTCCAGTATGTTCCATCAGCATTGAGTTTCCTCTCAAAGGCAATACCCTCTCTCCTAGGGTTCCTGTTGAGGATTTGCTTTTTAAGCACATCACAAAGAGCCTGATGCCTTTTGAGGCTTTTGTACATGCCTGTCATATACAATTCCTTCACCCCTACATTGTCAGTGATACTAGCAATATCCTCAGATGAGAAATTAGTGATAGCAGAGACAGGTGAAGAATTTGTAGCAGTAGAAGCATTTGAACATTCAGGTGAAGAATTAGCAGATTCACGTTCAATGCACTTCAAACATGGAGGAATAAGTTCTTCCTGAGCAGCGCTGATTTGTTGAGCTAGTAATGAATCACGCTCCTTCTGAAGATCTTCATAACTCTCTCTTAGCTTCTCAAGATCTTGCTTTCTTTGAAGAAATTCATAAGAAAGCTTCTCATGATCAGATAAGAGAGTGTTATGATGACTTTGAAGATTGTCAAACTTGGACTGAAGTCTCTGAAGATTTTCAGTCAAGGTTTTAGTGCGATCCATTTCTTCACCCAACATATCATCACTTTTGTCTAGCATGTTTTCAACCTTTTCAAAAGCCTTTTGTTGTTTCACGGCAATCTTAGCATGTTTAGAGTAGCTAGGCTTGAGGTTTTCATCAGATTCATCCTCGCTTGATTCAGAGGAGGGTATTTGAGTACCTTGGCACCCTTTTCCATGAAGCAATAGGTGGGAGCGTAGTCATCATCGTCGTCATCAGCCTTGTTGTGGAAGCCATTTTCTTCAGTGTTGAAGATGGACTTGCTGACGAATGCAGTAGCGAGGGCTAGGCTCGCCACACCGGATTCTGACTCCTCAGATGCCTCCTCTTCCTCATGTTCCTCAAATTCAGATTCAGAGTCCATTTCCTTGCCAATGAACGCCCGAGCCTTCTTGGAGCTGCTCTTCTTGTGAGATGAAGACTTCGAGGATTTTGATGATGAAGACTTCGAAGATTTCTTCTTCTTCTTTGAGTCATCAGAACTGTAATCCTTGTATTTCTTCTTCTTTGATTCCTTTTCCCACTGAGGACAGTCTTAAATGTAGTGACCAGGTTTCTTGCATTTGTGGCACAGTCTCTTCTTGTAGTCTCGGGATGAGGAATCATCACTTCTTGAGGATTTTCCAAAGCGACCACGTCTTGAGAACTTCTGGAATTTCCTCACGAGCATTGCTAGATCCTGGCTCAGTTCTTCAGGATCACCAAGGCTGCTACCAGAATCTTCACCTTCAGATTCAGACACTGCCTTGGCCTTCAGGGCGCATGATCTGCCATAGCTCGGACCATAGATCTCTCTCTTCTCAGCAAGCAAACTCATGAGTGTTTAGCCTTTCGAGGATATCAGCGGGATCAAGTGACTTGTAATCTCCACGTTCTTGTATCATCAGTGCCAGAGTATCAAATGAGGAATCAAGCGATCTGAGCAATTTCTTCACCACCTCATGGTCGGTGATGTCAGTGGCACCAAGTGCTTGAAGCTCATTTGAGATGTCAATGAGGCGATCGAAGGTTTGCTGAACATTATCATTGTCGAGTCTTTTGAAGCGGTTGAAGAGATTGCAAAGAACGTCAAATCGAGAGTCACGCTGTGTCGAGACTCCTTCATTTACTTTGGACAGCCTATCCCACATAAGCTTAGCAGTTTCCAAAGCACTCACTCTGCCATACTGCCCCTTACTCAGATGGCCGCATATGATGTTCTTCGCTTGAGAATCGAGTTGCTTGAATCTCTTCACATCAACAGCATTCACAGAAGGTGTGACAGAGGGAACACCATTTTCCACAACATACCAGAGGTCGTTGTCAATTGCCTCAAGATGCATTCGCATCTTATTCTTACAGTATGGGTAGTCCATCCCATCGAAAGTAGGACACCCAGCAGAGACCTTGATCATACCTGCGGTCGACATAACTAAAACTCCAGGCGGTTAAACCAAAATCACACAGAATAAGGGAGTACCTTGCTCTGATACCAATTGAAAGTGCGTTAAGTCGACTAGAGGGGGGTGATTAGGCGATTTTTATGAATTCTTCACTGAGGAATTTCAGGGTGAGGAAATTCCTAAGCGAAGAACTACTTGCAGCGGAATAAGTACTCAGATGCATACATGACATAACATAAACATGGACATCATGATGAAATGAAAACAGACATAGAGTACAGGAAGCGTAAGCATAGGATAAAACAGGATGAAGACAAACAGACTGAAGAAATTGAACTGAGGAAATTGAGAAAGTCTTCAGTCAAAGTCTTCAAACAGATATGAACAAGCACACAACACAGTAATGAGGAAATGGATGAGTTGAGGAAATAGAACCAGTAGGCTTGGTGAAGAAAATGATTTGGTAGACCAGTTCCAACTGCTGTGACAGTTGTACGTCTGGTTGGAGCGGCTAGGTATTTAAACCCGAGGACACACAGTCCTCACCGTATTCTCCTTGAACTAAGGTCACACAGACCTCGCCCAATCACTCGTGGTAAGTCTTCAGGTGACTTCCAAACCTTCACAAACTCGGTCACTCGGCGATCCACAATTTCCTCCTGGATGCTCTAGACCATGACGCCTAACCGTCTGGAAGATGCACAGTCTTCAAAGGTAACAAGCCTCGGATCCACGCAAGATCAATCTCTTCAGTGATGCTCAATCACTTTGGGTTGGTAGGTGTTTGGGTTTGGGTTTTCCTCACTTAATGATTTTCGCTCAAAGTCCTCGGAGGATGGGATGCTCCCAATGACAAGTGTCAGTTTCTCTCGGAGCAGCCAACCAGCTAGTGGTTGTAGGGGGTGGCTATTTATAGCCTAGGGAGCGGCCCAACATGATAAGACATAAATGTCCTTCAATGATATGACCGTTAGGTGGGTAGATATTTTGGGATAGCTGGCGCGTAGCACAGCAACGGTCGGAAATTTGACTATCAAATTCCTCAGGGCTATCATGTTCCTCACTTGTAGGCAATCTGCACTGGCGAATTCCTAACTCCTCAGTCGGAACAAATTCCTCAGAGACCAGAAGAACTTCGTCTCTGTCACTAAAGAACTTGACTGAACTGTATGAGATTTCCAATGGCTTAACTCGAAAGGATTGGTAGGTGTAGGATTTTGAGATGAGCATCACTTGGAAACTTTTCCTTAGTTTTTCCTCGACCCCCTTTAACAGTATGGTGTTTCCTATGACTCAAGAAAGAGAAATGAAACTACGAAAACAAAAGTCGTCACGCTTCATGTTCCTCGCATGAATATCAAGTCTTCATGATCACACCAATTTCTTCACTTTCAAAGTCTTCAGAAAGTCTTCAGAAATCCAAAGTCTTCAGTTGAAGACATTCATTTTTAGGGGTCAACTTTCTTTGTAAATGTTAAACTCCACATAGAATTATAGACATGTGTACACTCACAAACACATTAGTTCCTTAACCTATAAGTCTTCAATACACCAAAATCACTAAGGGGCACTAGATGCACTTACACTCTTGATCGCAAACGTTTTAGATAGAACACCCGTGTGCAAAGTGAGAGCAGGATTTGTGCATCTCTTGAACACAAACAGTTCTTTTGGATGACCCGTGTGAACCACTTACAAACAATTTGGTGCGATTTGCATCTGTCATATTGGGTATGTTGCCATTTGTCAAACTAGAAAGATTGACATTTGTTGATCTAGTAACATTACCATTTGCCAACCTTGTAACACTGCGATTTGTCAAAATATGAAGCTAAAAAACACTAGCAGTATCTAATTTTTGCAACTAAAATTCAGTAATTAAGCATAGATGGAAGCGAGGAGGCGTGTTCAGCCGGGCGTGCAGCGGGCGGCGCAGTACTATTCAATTTGACAGCGGGCGGCACAGTTCCCGATACAGCTTTAATGCAGACGAGGGAGAGGGTAGCGGTTCCCAAAATGTTGAACGGCCAATGATGCATCCTCCTTCAATTAGCATCGTGTGAATGCATGAGGGAAGTAATGGGAGGACGACCGGGAAAAGAGGCAGCACGATGTGAATGCAACGCAGTTTGCACTCATATAAAGGCGCCCCTCCATTCCAATGCATCTACCACATCGTACGCACCTAAGCATTTGCCTAAGCACCTACACTAATAAGCGCGAAAGTGCTCATTCCAGACTCATGGCGGTGATGCGCGCGAGCGGCCAGCGGCTATGCCAGATGGTCCACGACGTCGGCCTGCAGCATGGCACCATGGATCGTCTCCACACGATGTTGGCGACCGGCTGGTGGATGGCCGCCGTCGACGCCAGCTACGACTCTCAGTATGACCAGATGATCGTTCGCACCACCAACGGGTTCACCGTCGTCAAGAAGCTCGCGGACGACATCGCCGTACTCCTCCAGCCCGCGCGCCCGGGCTCCTGATTGCCTTCCACCCTAATCGGCCTCCATGGTCAGAACCTCTTTCAAGCACTGGTGGCCCTGCGACTGCCCGCTGACGCCACGAATAATGTCCACCTGGAGGTCGCGCTCGCCGCGAGGCGCCTCGCCCTGCAAGAAACCATCGACCTACACATCCATGTGTACGAGCGAATCATTTACATAGGTATCTACATGGCCAGTGAGGACGCTACGACGTTGGCCTTCTTCAACCGGCTGGAATCCTTGGATGCCATTGTTGAGAAGCACCTTGACCTCGCCACAAAAGCCGCCGCTCCTTAGCCCCCGGTCGATGGCCCGGCGCACTGAGTTGAGGAGGAGGAGGTCGTACGTTGATGGATGCATCTTTCTTCTTGCCTAATTATATGCATCACTGTAACTAGTACTCCATCCGTCAATTTATAAGTTGTGCTGCCAGTGTCTATCTCGTTACTTTTTGATAATTTTTGTTTTTTGAACACATGTTCATTGGCTTGAATGAAGGTATATCCCGCCATTAGGCGCTGGAGCGCGATCTGCTCGCCGTTAGGCGCCGCGGCGTGCTCTGCTCACGTCCGTTGGCGCGCTCTGCTCGCGTCCGTCGGCGCGCTTAGCTTTTCCTTGCGCGTTCAACTACTATATGCATATCCTATATACTTAATAAGTTCATCCCCACTATCCTATTTATCTTAACATGCAAACTATCCACATCAGCAGAGCCACGTCATCCACACTTTACCCATCTCATGCATTCACAGAATGGACCATGTCAGCAGTTTCTTTTCTTAAATTGTTTAGTTTTCTGGAATAGTATATCAGCAGTTTAGTTCATAGCTTTCAATAGCGTGACGCACCACTAAACCTTCCGAAGCTCTTCACTTACCCACCCTCTTCGGTTTCCCTTTTTCTTTTTTCTAATTATTAATGGCTAACCGAAGAGCACCACGAGGATACCACTGTTTCTCTTCTTCCAATAAGATTTCCTCTTCCCGTGTATTTAATCTCAACCAGGGAGCGCACAAATCCCCAGCATTCCCTCTCCTCTTCTCATCCACTTCCCCTCCATATTCACTCCGATCGTTTGGTGCAGTGCGAGCGGCACAACACAATCGCCGAAGAGGCCAGTCGCGTCCGGGATGAAGGAGCCGAGCAGGGGGCGGCCGAGTCCGAGGACCAACCGCGGGGACAAAGCTCAAGAACGGCGGACCTTCCCCGCAGTGGTGCCTCTCCGGGCGAGGAAGCCGATGAGGGAGGATCAGTGGGAGGCACCATCCCACCAATGGCGGCACCAGAAGGACGGCTCGGTCACGAAGGTACGCCAGTGCTTGCTCACACCAGCGCACTGGAAGAGGTCGGTGATGTCAGGCACGAGAGCCAGGATATCCAGCTCGACGTCCTCCGTCAGCCTCACCAGCGAGTGCACATCCGGGTCCCTCTCTCATCTCACATCTCATCTCCCCTCCGTGATGTGACGCCCTCCGGCAGCCTCACCAGCGAGAGCGCTGCGGGTGCATGCATGTCGCTGTTGTTACAAGTATGTGCATGCCGTCGCTGGTACTGTACTTGCATGCGCACATTGAAAGTGCGTTATATCGACTAGAGGGGGGTGAATAGGGGATTTTTATAAATTCTTCACTGAGGAATTTGTGGGTGAGGTAATTCCTTAGCGAAGAACTACTTGCAGCGGAATAAGTACTCAAAAGTATGCATAGCAAAACACAAGCATAGTCATCATGATGAAATGAAAACAAGCACAGAGTACAGAAAGCGTAAACACAGGATAACACAGGATGAAGACAAACAGACTAAGGAAATTAAACTAAGGAAATTGAGAAAGTCTTCAGTCAAAGTCTTCAAACACAGATATGAACAATTTCTCAACACAGGAATGAGGAAATGAAAGAGTTGAGGAAATAGAACCAGTTGGCTTGGTGAAGACAATGATTTGGTAGACCAGTTCCAACTGCTGTCTCAGTTGTACGTCTGGTTGGAGCGGCTAGGTATTTAAACCTGAGGACACCCAGTCCCGGACACACAGTCCTCACCGTATTCTCCTTGAACTAAGGTCACACAGACCTCGTCCAATCACTCGTGGTAAGTCTTCAGGTGACTTCCGAACCTTCACAAACTCGGTCACTCGGCGATCCACAATTTCCTCTTGGATGCTCTAGACCATGACGCCTAACCGTCTGGAAGAAGCACAGTCTTCAAAGGTAACAAGCGTCGGATCCACGCAGGATCAATCTCTTCAGTGATGCTCAATCACTTTGGGTTTGTAGGTGTTTGGGTTTGGGTTTTTCCTCACTTGATGATTTTCGCTCAAAGTCCTCGGAGGATGGGATGCTCTCAAATGACAAGTGTCAGTTTCTCTCGGAGCAGCCAACCAGCTAGTGGTTGTAGGGGGCGGCTATTTATAGCCTAGGGAGCAGCCCGCATGATAAGACATAAATGCCCTTCAATGATATGACCGTTAGGTGGGTAGATATTTTGGGACAGCTGGCGCATAGCACAGCAACGGTTGGAAATTTGAGGTTCAAATTCCTCAGGGCTATCATGTTCCTCACTGTGTAGGCAATCCGCACTGGCGAATTCCTAACTCCTCAGTCAGAACAAATTCCTCAGAGACCAGAAGAACTTCGTCTCTGTCACTGAAGAATATGACTGAACTGTATGAGATTTCCAATGGCTTCACTCGAAGGGATTGGTAGGTGTAGGATTTTGAGTTGAGCATCACATGGAAATTTTTCCTTAGTATTTCCTCGACCCCCTTTAACAGTACGGTGTTTCCTATGACTCAAGAAAGAGAAAATGAAACTACGAAAACAAAAGTCTTCACGCTTCATGTTCCTCAAATGAATACCAAGTCTTCAAGGTCACACCAATTTCTTCACTTTCAAAGTCTTCAGAAATCCAAAGTCTTCAGTCGAAGAACTTCATTTTTAGGGGTCGACTTTCTCTGTAAATATCAAACTCCTCATAGACTTATAGATCTGTGTACACTCACAAACGCATTAGTCCCTTAACCTATAAGTCTTCAATACACCAAAATCACTAAGGGGCACTAGATGCACTTACAATCTCCCCCTTTTTGGTGATTGATGACAATATAGGTTAAGCTTTCAACGGGGATAAACATATGAAGTGTAAATACTGATATTGAGGAATTTGATTGCAAGGTATAGAAGAACTCCCCCTGAAGATGTGCATAGTGAGGAATTTGCTTTTGAAGCAATGCACACTTGAAGAGTTGAATCATGGAGATCTCCCCCTATATCTTGTAATTCATACACGCATTTGACATAATATATGAAGAATTTGAAATGCATGATGAAATATGGTGACTGATGTAATTCAGCATGCGTGCAATAACTTTGACGAGGAATAAGCATGCAGAAGAAACAGCAAGAGTATCAGGTCACCATAGAGTTTAAGTTTACAACTCGATCCAGCAAAGTCATCAGAAGAACGAGAGTTGTAACTTAGGAAAAAACGCCCATATAATAGACCCGCTGTAATTATCAAACTCCTCATAGACTAACTCAAATTTCTCCCCCTTTGTCATCAAATGACCAAAAGGGTCGAAAATGAGGACTAACGCCCCTGAAGAATATCAAGGTGATGAAGGAGCGTCAGCGTTGTTGGGGTCGGTTGTTGGAGTAGGGCCTGCCGTAGTGTCGTCCAAATCTTCATGTTCATCAGTGTCACGTGATGAAGAATAGGAGCTGGCCATCAAGGAAGGAACCTTGACCTTCTTGTACTTCTTCGGAGGAGGTGCAGCCCAGTCAAGATGGTCCTTGAGACCCATTGTCTTCAGATCTTCTTCACTATAGACTTGAGACAGAACAGCCCAGGTGCGGTTGAGGATTTCATGAAGGTAGTAGTGGTTTTTCTTCACTGCATTGTGGGTAGCAGTCATGTTGTGAAGAATTGAACCAAACTGACGCTTGACCCATTTATGATTGCGATCAACCTTCTGGTGAAGACTGAGGAGAAGCTCACGGTCAGTCATCACCCTGGGTGTTGTGCCTTGAGGATTTTGCTTGGGTGCGTTGGCGGCAAAGTCATGGGTGGCAGAGTCATCATTGGTGGAGGAGGATGCAGCCTTGCAAAATTGTCCATCCAATGGACGAATGCCTTCATCAATTACAGCAGTAGCCTTGCCCTTTTCATCAGCTGAGGAAAATGTCCGTTTGAGGACTTCAATTGGGGGCAAGTAGCTGCAATGGTTCAGTGTATCAGCTTTATAGTTGAGTGAAGACCTTGTCCTGATGAATCTCATAATCCAAGGTGCATAAGGCTTCAACTCAAATGGTGACATGGCGACGTTAGCCAGAGTCCTCATGAAGAAATCATGGAAGTTTATGGGAATGCCATGAATGATATTGAAAAGTAGATTCTTCATGATGCCAACGACTTCTTCTTCATTTGAGTCGTGGCCCTTGATTGGACTCAATGTCTTCGTCAGAATGCGATAGACAGTCCGAGGCACATACAACAATTCCTTCACAAGGAATTTTGTTCTTGAGGTCTGACCTGGCTTCAAAGGCTTCATCAGCACTTGCATGTAGTGATCGGTTAGCTCAGGTTCATTGTAGACGCAACAAGCACCTTCAAGGGGCGGACTGAGAGGTAAGGCACGAAGCAATTCAGTAGCTGGTGCCTTTTAGTGAGTGTTTTCAGACATCCAGTCCAACACCCATGAATTCACATCTTCAGAGTTGCCGGTGATGTGGAGTGTTGCATAGAATTGAAGAATAAGTTCTTCATTCCAATCACAGATGTCAGTGCAGAAGTTTAATAGTCCAGCGTCGTGAAGAACACTGAGGACTGGCACGAAGCACGGCAGAGATTCCATGTCCACGTGAGGAATGTGCTCATGATCGAAGACTTTGTCTTTGTCGAACAGCACTGAGGAATAGAAATTTGCCTGGCTGGCAGTCCAGAAACGCCTCTTCCTTATGCGAGCAGAGTCATAAGGGTTGTAATCAGTGAAGAATACATGCTCGCCAAAGAAGGCATCAGTCTTGAATTTTTGCTTCCTGGAGAATGGATCATTTGGTTTGGGCAGAGGAGTGTCAGTGAGTTGCATCACAACCTCAGGAATCGCAATCTCAGGTTCTTTAGGCTGAGGAATTTCTGGTTCCTCTTCAGTGGCAGCCTGGTTCTTGAATTCTTCATTTTCAGTTTCTTCAGCACTAGCGGCTGGAATGTCTTCATGAGCTTCATTAGATCCCATTTGAACTATAGTGATTGGGGATTGAGGAATTTGCTGCAGTGGAGTGAAGAGTGGAGAATTGGGGTGCTGACTTTCCCAAAAGTCATCATTCATCACAGGTGTGGTACAACCAATGTCCACATCTTCATCTTCAATTTCTTCAGCAGTAAACTGAGGCACAGGCGAGGAAAAAACTGGGGTTGAAGGGATTTCATCCACTTCAATTTCTTCATCCATCTGCTCTGACGTAGCAGTAGAAGGAGTTTCTTCATCAGATCTGCTAGGGATCACATATTCTTCACCAAAAGGAACAAGGTCCTTTGATGGTATGGTTGAGATTGGAACAGCATCAATCGGGTTTGCAAAAGAGCTGGTCATAGGCTTCATTTTCTTCAGAGTAGAAGAATCTGAAGAAGCTGATGCTTTCCTTTTCTTCACTGTTGCACGCTCTGCAGCCTTGATCTTCTTCACATCTGATGCAGATGGAAGGATTGGAGTTGGAGTAGGTGCAGGTGGAGCAGAGGAATTTGGTGCAGTTTCTTCAGGCACAACTGATGCAGTTGCCATGACCTCTTCATTTTCTTCAGGCGCACCACTAGTGGGTGCCCTGGCAATTTCATCAGAGGCTGGAATGCAGTCATCAGCCCTGGAACTTACATTTTCTTCAGCAGCCTGATTATCATCAGCGGTGCTGGCATGTTCTTCAGTTTGCTGAGCAGATGCTTCAGCCGGAGTGACTTCAATATGCACAGGGGCAGCGGCACTTGAAGTGAGTGTCTTCGTCAGATTGACGAACCTGACCTTGGCTCCTTTCCAATCAGCATAGTAAGCGTTGAAATCATCACTGAGGACTTTGATTTCAGACTGCAGCTTTACAAGTTCATCAGTTGTCATAGAGACAATGTTGTTCTTCAGGAACTTCTCCTTCCTGTACTGTGCTTTCTTGAGCTACCTGGCCTTCTCATATTTCCATTTTTCTTCACTAATGAAATGGGTCAGCATGTGACTTTGGCCAGGTGTCAACTTGAAATCAGGCATAGGAGTGTTTGGGTCCTTGTGCCAGAGATCAATATAGTCGAGGATCAGCTTTGGATCCAAAAGCGGTGGCACTTCTGTGCCCTTGGCTCTAGCGGCCCTGACTTGCCTGTCTCTGATGATTTCAGCAAGTTCTTCATCATTAGCTTCGTCTTCATCAGACGGTACTTGGAAGGCGACCTGCTTCTTCTGAGGACTTGGGCGAGAGCCTCGTCCTGAAGTGGTCTTAGTCTTCAGCAGAGAGGGTCCTGTTGAAGAATATGGTGCAGCTGAGCAACTAGCTGAAACTCCTGAGGCAATAGAGATGCTTGTAGTCCTTTGGCACGTGGCAAGATGCACAGGTGCTGAGGATTTTGTCGGAGCAGTTGAGGACTTTGGATGAGCAGGAGCGGCTTGAGGAATTGGCCGTGAGGGCTTAGCTGAGGAAATTGGTCGTGAGGGCATTGAAGAAGAGGCACTTGGTTTGTGTGCAGGCTTCTTTGCCATGGATTTCTTCGGCCTTATAGAGGCCTCAGCAGCAGCAGTAGTGGAATCTTCGTTGAATTTCCTCACTGCATCTTTTGCCTGTTTGGCAAACTTGGCCTGGCGCTTGGCCCATTCTTCAGGAAAATCCTCAGCGCGCTTGATGCTAGTGGGATCTGCCTCTTGGCCAGGTGCCAATGGAGGTCTTGAGCATGGAGGAGTAATAGTGAATTTCTTCATGTATTTTGGAGTCACATACCTGTACTCCCTCCACTCTTTTGCCCATCTCCTTTCTATCCTCTGAATGCGCACCTTGCGCTGATTTTTATCTTCCTCAGGGGGTGTGCAGTACCCAGCATAAATGTCCTCAGGGATTTCAAAGGCAGTATTGACCTCAGGCCTCTTTCCTCCTTTCTGTGGCCTCTTTCATTAGCCATTTTCTTTGTTGAGGAATTTGAACAATTGAACTCTCTGAAGAAGTATGCAACTTTTCTTCAAGGAACGCTGCAAATGAGTTAAGTTGATGAGAACCTAGTGATTCAGCAGCGGACATGAGTACCTGTGAACAGAGTATAGTTGCGAGGAATTTGGAGAGGTCATATGTGTTCTCAGAAGGTTTTTCAATAAGAACAAGTTTGAGGAATTTGACCAGATGAGTCTTGAAGAATTTCACTAAGCGTTCTTTGTCTTAGGTTCCAGAGTTGTATAGATCGAAGATCCACACAATTGAGGAATCTTGAAGAAAAGTGATGCTTAGAGAAACGAATTAAGAGCAGATGACATGTGAGGTGTTTAGTGTGTGAGGATTAAAAAAACACCTTTGAAGATTTTGTAGTAAACATTTGAATCAAAGTGGGTAGTAAAAGTAACTTTTAATTACCCTGAACGAAGAACACGACAAACTGGAATGTGGAGAAGTGAAGTTCGTCTGTGCAGATCTTCCACGCCCTAACTTGGCAGAGGAAGACGGCTACGGCGGCGGCGGAGTGAAGATTTCCGCGGACGGCGTGAGTATGGCGGCGACGAGGTCGAGGCAGTGAAGCTCTTCCTCACCGGCGACGATGATGTAGCGGCGGCGCTAGGGTTTGAGAAGCTCGAGCTTGAGAGAGGTCGAGCGAAGTAAAAGAAGTGAGGCAGGGGAGAGGGGGTATTTATAGCCACGGTGAAAAACGGTTCGCCCGAAGAAATTGGACGAACGTGCCCCTGACCCTTCTCATTCGCATGACATGTGTCACCCACGTACTGAGAGGTGGAGATCGTGTTAGATCGTGGGTGAATAGATAAGTATATCGTGGGAAGCGGAACGATTTGAGCGGCAAAGCCGAAAATTTGGATAAGATAAGTTAAAAGTTCCGTTTGCAAATTCTTCAGCTGACAAGGACACAGTGAAGATTTTGAACGAGTTTCAAATAGAACGCACATGAAGAATTTGTGAATAGATTGGGTTGAGTATAGCATAGAGGGGGAAGGGTCCGATCACATTCACTTAGCAGAAAAATCAACTTGAAGAATTAGCCATAAGTGAATGCTGTAGAGGACATAAACTCATATATATATATATATATATATATATATATCCAATGAAGAGAAACAACGGAAACAGTGAAGATTTTGCAAAGTTGAAGAATATGAATAACTGAGGAATTTCAAAACTGAGGAAAAACTCAAATTGAAGATTTTTTAACTTTTGTGGTGGCGTGACCCACCGTATAAGAATGATGATTTCAGACACCGCGTACAATTGTCGTAGGGTTCTGAGAATCAAATTCTTCATTAATTTCTTCACACTTAGAGTGTTATTCTTCATTGATTGAAGAAAAACGTTTCTTCATGTGTTGCACATCTAAGTCATCAATTTTGCATAAGTGTTAGGATGAGTGTCCTTTTCAAAGAACATTAGAAGATTCTAAGATATTTAGCTCACACCGCAACTTGCTAAATCTCTTCTCATCCAAGGGCTTTGTGAAGATATCGGCTAGCTGTTCTTCAGTCTTCACATGCTCAATAGAAATGTCGCCCTTCAACACATGATCGCGAAGAAAATGATGACGAATCTGAATGTGCTTTGTCTTCGAGTGCTGAACTGGGTTGTGAGCAATCTTGATGGCACTCTCATTGTCACAGAAGAGAGGCACATTCTTCACGTTGACGTCGTAGTCCTTGAGAGTTTGCTTCATCCACAGCAATTGAGCACAGCAAGAACCAGCAGCAATGTACTCAGCTTCAGCAGTAGACAGTGATACGCAGTTCTGTTTCTTCGAGGACCAACAGACCAAAGATCGTCCGAGGAAATGACATGTACCAGATGTTGACTTGCGATCCACACGATCACCAGCATAGTCAGAGTCAGAATATCCAACGAGATCAAAAGCCGAGCCCTTGGGGTACCATAATCCTAGTGTTGGTGTGTGAGCTAGATATCGAAGAATATGCTTCACAGCCTTATGGTGTGATTCCTTCGGTGTAGCTTGAAATCGGGCACACATGCAAACACTAAGCATAATATCTGGCCTAGATGCACATAAGTACAATAAAGAACCAATCATGGAGCGGTATACCTTTTGATCAAAGTCAATACCATTTTCATCAGTGCACAGATGGCCATTTGTGGGCATAGGAATTTTGACGCCTTTGCAATCTTGCATGCCGAATTTCCTCAGTACATCCTTGAGGTATTTCTCCTGAGATATGAATATGCCATTGCGCTGTTGACGAATTTGAAGACCTAAGAAGAATTTCAACTCTCCCATCATAGACATTTGATATTCTTCACTCATCATATAGGCAAATTCATCACTATAACGTTGGTCAGTACAGCCAAAGATGATATCATCAACATATATTTGGCATACAAACAATTCATCATCATATGATTTAGTGAAAAGAGTAGGGTCGAGTGAACCGGGTTTGAAGCCTTTCTTCATGAGGAATTCCTTCAAAGTATCATACCACGCCCGAGGGGCCTGCTTGAGGCCATAGAGGGCCTTATTTAGTCTGAAGACTTTGTCAGGATGCTTAGGATCTTCAAAACCTGGGGGTTGAGCAACATATACTTCTTCCTCAAGCTTACCATTGAGGAATGCACTTTTCACATCCATTTGATATAAAGTGATATCATGATGGTTAGCATAAGCAAGTAATATGCGAATAGCTTCAAGTCTAGCAACAGGTGCAAAAGTTTCATCGAAATCAATTCCTTCAACCTGTGTGTAGCCTTGAGCTACTAGTCGTGCCTTATTCCTCACCACAAGGCCATTTTCATCTTGCTTGTTGCGGTAGATCCACTTTGTGCCAATGATATTGTGTTTGCGAGGATCTGGACGATTGACCAGTTCCCAAACGTTGTTGAGCTCGAACTGATGTAATTCTTCTTGCATGGCCTGAATCCACTCAGGCTCCAGAAATGCTTCATCTACCTTAGTGGGCTCTGAGATAGAGACAAAAGCATAGTGCCCACAAAAGTTAGATAAATGTGAAGCTTTTGAGCGTGTGAGAGGACCTGGTGCTTCAATGTCATCGATGATCTTCTCAACTTGCACTTCTTTTGCAACGCGAGGATGAGTAGGTTGTCGTCGAGGAATTTGATCAGCATTTTCTTCAGCACCATTTTCTTCAGCAATTTCTTCAGGTGCATTAGCTCGACGTTCTTCACGTTCTGGAATGAATTCTTCAGCAGATTCTTCGGTAGGAATGACATCCTCAGTAGCCTTGAACTTGATAGTTTCCTCAGGTGCTGGTTCATCTATCACAGAGGGTAGGTGCTCTCTTTGCGAGCCATTAGTTTCATCGAACCGCACATCTACAGTTTCAACAACCTTGTGAAGAACGGTGTTGAAGACTCTGTAGGTGTGCGAGTCCTTTCCGTAACCAAGCATAAAACCTTCATGTGCTTTCGGTGCAAATTTAGCATTGTGATGAGGATCTCTAATCCAACATTTAGCACCGAAGACTTTGAAATAACTCACATTGGGTTTCTTGTCAGTGAGGAGTTCATAGGCAGTCTTCTTGAAGAATTTGTGAAGATATACCCTGTTGATGATGTGGCACGCAGTATAAATTGCCTCAATCCAGAAGTGACGAGGCGTCTTGTACTCATCAAGCATAGTGCGAGCCATCTCAACAAGAGTTCTGTTCTTGCGCTCCACGACGCCATTTTGCTGAGGAGTGTAAGGAGCAGATAACTCATGAGTAATACCAAGTTCATCAAGATAGTCATCAAGACCAGAATTCTTGAACTCAGTTCCATTGTCACTTCTGATGTGCTTGATCTTCACACCAAAGTTGGTTGAAGCCCTCGAGGAAAATCGTTTGAAGACTTCCTGCACTTCATGTTTGTAAGTAACAATGTGTACCCATGTGTAACGAGAGTAATCATCAACAATAACAAGCCCATAGAGAGATGCGTCATTTGTGACAGCTGAGTAATGGTTAGGACCAAAGAGGTCCATGTGAAGCAATTCGAATGGTCGAGTAGTGGTCATGATAGTCTTCGCTGGATGCTTAGCCTTGGTCATCTTTCCAGCTTCACAAGCTCCACACAAGTGATCCTTGAGGAATTTGACATTCTCAATGCCAATGACATGCTTCTTCTTCGCAAGCGTGTGCAAATTCCTCATGCCTGCATGACCAAGTCGTCGATGCCATAGCCACCTTCTGAAGCTTTTGCAAGTAGGCACACGGCTGGTTGCGGTCCTGTAGAGAAATCAACAATATACAAGTCTCCTCTCCTAAAGCCTTCGAAGACTTTGGAATTGTCAGCTTCCATAACCACAACACAACGATACTTGCCAAAGACAACTACCATATCAAGATCACAAAGCATTGAGACAGACATGAGGTTGTATCCTAAGGACTCGACAAGCATGACTTTGTCCATGTGTCGATCCTTTGTGATCGCAACCTTACCTAGACCCAATACCTGACTTTTGCCTTTGTCAGCGAAGATGATATGCTTCAGATGCGATGGTGATAAGGGAGCATCAATCAATAGATTCTTGTCACCAGTCATGTGATTTGTACATCCACTATCGAGGACCCACTCAGTGGCTTTGGGTTGATCATCCTGCAGATGAATTAGTGCAGCTTACGAACTTCATATACTTCATCAGTGAAGAATATGACATCAATTCATCAGATCAATTTCATCAAGCAATAGAACAGATAAAGCAGTATGAGGACGTGAGAAATGAAAGTTCATTTCTTCATGATTAGCCTGCGTCCTTTCAGGCAACTTCAGGTCTCCAGCAAATTCTTCAGACGTTCAAGTACGTCTGGAGACCTGACCCTGCAGAAGAGATTAGTTCTTTTTCTTCACCACCCACATCTGAAGGGGTGGCAAAGAGTTCATCACTCTGCGAGCTCCATATGAGAAAGGTGGCATAGAAGCCAATCCATTTCGTTTCACATAAGAGAGTTAGGGTAAGCATATGAATAAGCAGAGAAATTCTTCGAGGACTTATGAACATAATGATTAGAAGAATAATGCTCATATTCATAGCCCTTGGCTCTTCCCTGCGAAACAGAGTTGTTAGCACGATGATGTTCATATGAGGACTTTGATCCTTTTGAGGAATTTGATCCATGTGAGGAATTTGGTCCGTATGAGGACTTGGATCCATATGAAGAATTTGGTCCATATGAAGAATTTGATCTGGGGTTCCTATTCTTCACAGGTGGTGTCATGAGGACATTCACCTGAAGACTTTCAAGGCACCTTTTGGGAACCCAGATTTTCTTCATAGGGGAACCGTTCCTGCAGTTAGTGCCAACATATCTAGCAAATACTTCACCATTCTGATTTTTGAACAGTTTATAGTTGGAGTCAAATGACTCATCAGAAGAATGAGAAGATTCACATGTAAAGCCAGATAAATTAGATGGATCAACTGGAGGTCCCTTTGCAGCAACCCATGAGGTTTTGGGGTACTGCTCAGGCTTCCAATATGTACCATCAGCATTGAGTTTCCTCTCAAAGGCAATACCCTCTTTCCTAGGGTTCCTGTTGAGGATCTGCTTTTTAAGCACATCACAAAGAGTCTGATGCCCTTTGAGGCTTTTGTACATGCTTGTCATGTACAATTCCTTCAGTCCTGCATCGTCGGTGATACTAGCAATGTCCTCAGATGAGGAATTAGTGATAGTAGAGACAGTTGAGGAATTTGTAGCATTAGAAGCATTTGAACATTCAGGTGAAGAATTAGCAGATTCACGTTCAATGCATTTCAAACATGAAGGAAAAAATTCTTCCTGAGTAGCGCTGATTTGTTGAGCAAGTAATGAATCGTGCTCCTTCTGAAGATCTTCGTAACTCACTCTTAGCTTCTCAAGATCTTGCTTTCTTTGAAGAAATTCATAAGAAAGCTTCTCATGATCAGATAAGAGAGTGTTATGTTGATCTTGAAGGGTGTCATACTTAGTATGAAGTCTCTGAAGACTTTCAGCCAAAGCTTTTGACTGATCCATTTCTTCACCCAACATATCATCACTCTTACTAAGCATGTTTTGAACCTTTTCCAAAGCTCTTTGTTGTTTAGCAGCAAGGGAAACAAGCTTCACATAACTGGGTCCTAATTCATCATCAGATTCATCATCACTAGATTCAGACAGATAGCATTTAGTTACCTTTTCACCATCTGCCATAAGGCATGGTGAGGAGGATGATGATTCTGGTTCGAATGTCATTGATTTGAGAGATTCCTTGAAGTCCTCAAACCAAGGATCATGACGGGTTCGATGACCTTCATAGACATCAGAGAGACGGTCCTAGATAAGCTTCGCCTGATCGAGATGCATAACGTTCCAGAACTGATTTTGAGACAGACAGGAGCAGATGACGCCCTTCGCCGTGACGTTGAGAAGAGTGTACTTGCGAATGTCATCAGCTTCCGCCGTCTTGCACAGATCGGTAAGACCAATCTCAGTGACGGTCCACAGTTCGCTGTTCATCGCCATGAGGCGCTTCTTCATCATGGCCTTCCACTTGGGATAATCATGACCATCAAAGATGGGACATGTCACTTTCTTCATACCTGTGGTCGACATAACTAAAACTCCAGGCGGTTAAACCAAAATCACACAGAACAAGGGAGTACCTTGCTCTGATACCAATTGAAAGTGCGTTATATCGACTAGAGGGGGGTGAATAGGCGATTTTTATAAATTCTTTAATGAGGAATTTGTGGGTGAGGTAATTCCTTAGCGAAGAACTACTTGCAGCGGAATAAGTACTCAAAAGTATGCATAGCAGAACACAAGCATAGTCATCATGATGAAATGAAAACAAGCACAGAGTACAGAAAGCGTAAACACAGGATAACACAGGATGAAGACAAACAGACTGAGGAAATTGAACTGAGGAAATTGAGAAAGTCTTCAGTCAAAGTCTTCATACACAGATATGAACAATTTCTCAACACAGGAATGAGGAAATGAAAGAGTTGAGGAAACAGAACCAGTTGGCTTGGTGAAGACAATGATTTGGTAGACCAGTTCCAACTGTTGTCTCAGTTGTACGTCTGGTTGGAGCGGCTAGGTATTTAAACCTGAAGACGCCCAGTCCCGGACACACAGTCCTCACCGTATTCTCCTTGAACTAAGGTCACACAGACCTCGTCCAATCACTCGTGGTAAGTCTTCAGGTGACTTCCGAACCTTCACAAACTCGGTCACTCGACGATCCACAATTTCCTCTTGGATGCTCTAGACCATGACGCCTAACCGTCTGGAAGAAGCACAGTCTTCAAAGGTAACAAGCGTCGGATCCACGCAGGATCAATCTCTTCAGTGATGCTCAATCACTTTGGGTTTGTTGGTGTTTGGGTTTGGGTTTTTCCTCACTTCATGATTTTCGCTCAAAGTCCTCGGAGGATGGGATGCTCTCAAATGACAAGTGTTGGTTTCTCTCGGAGCAGCCAACCAGCTAGTGGTTGTAGGGGGGCGGCTATTTATAGCCTAGGGAGCAGCCCGCATGATAAGACATAAATGCCCTTCAATGATATGACCATTAGGTGGGTAGATATTTTGGGACAGCTAGCGCATAGCACAGCAATGGTCGGAAATTTGAGGTTCAAATTCCTCAGGGCTATCATGTTCCTCACTGTGTAGGCAATCCGCACTGGCGAATTCCTAACTCCTCAGTCAGAACAAATTCCTCAGAGACCATAAGAACTTCGTCTCTGTCACTGAAAAATATGACTGAACTGTATAAGATTTCCAATGGCTTCACTCGAAGGGATTGGTAGGTGTAGGATTGAGTTGAGCATCACATGGAAATTTTTCCTTAGTATTTCCTCGACCCCCTTTAACAGTACGGTGTTTCCTATGACTCAAGAAAGAGAAAATGAAACTACGAAAACAAAAGTCTTCACGCTTCATATTCCTCAAATGAATACCAAGTCCTCAAGGTATCACCAATTTCTTCACTTTCAAAGTCTTCAGAAAGTCTTCAGAAATCCAAAGTCTTGAGTCGAAGAACTTCATTTTTAGGGGTCGACTTTCTCTGTAATTATCAAACTCCTCATATACTTATAGATCTGTGTATACTCACAAACGCATTAGTCCCTTAACCTATAAGTCTTCAATACACCAAAATCACTAAGGGGCACTAAATGCACTTACACACATTTGCATGCAGGCAATGGATCCTAGCTAAGAAACACATACTCGCTTCGTTCCATAATGTAGTGCCTATAGATTTTTACAAAAGTCAAACATTATAAACTTTGACCATACTTATAGAGAAAAGTAGGTACATCTAGAATACCAAATGCACACCATTGGATACATCATGAGTTATATTTTCAGAATGTACATGTTTGGTATTATAAATGTAGACAATTTTCTCTATACACTTGGTCAAAGTTGACAAAGTTTGACTTCCACAAAAATTTATAGGCACTACATTGTGGAATGGAGGGAGTATCATACTAGATTAGCTACAAGCCTAATTGCTATACATAAGAACAATGTGTGAAATTCTTGCATCCTCTAATCAGAGTACAGGTTTGAATTTCTTTTTGTCAGGATTTCTCTTTTGTTTTTTCATTTGCTTATACTTAACTTCCTCTGTGCTATTTCCTTTTGGGATATTACTCCTAAATGAATTTTTCAAAATTAACTTCTACCTTTGTGTGTAAAAAATTTCCAGCAGCAACGCGCGGGGTATCATCTAGTATGTATGGTTGCTCGCCGTTGAGGCGACCGCGGAGCACTCTGGTCGCGTCCCTCTGTGCGCGCTCTGCCAGCGGTTGGGCGTGCGCACGATCACGTCGGGGCCCCATATGCATGCGGTTGCACCGCGCGCGTTGCGACGCAATGCAGTTACGTGCGGCGTGATGGAGTTACGCGCTGAAAATTAGAACTGCCATCAGGGCCTGCCGATATTCCTGGCCGTCCGGCTTCCCCTTTAATTCCCGTGGCCATTATAACCTTAGTCTCTTCAACCTTTCAATCGCGCCCCACAACACAACAAGCACACCCACGACGACACATAGAGAGGGGATGTCTACCGGCGCTCCAATGGAGTTCGGCGAGCATAGAGTGGAGACCCACGCGAGGGAGATGGATCTCTCGGTGGTGTACACCATCGACCCGGCCGTGGTGGACGACTACATCAACAGCGTTGAGCAGTTGCTTGCTCGAGCCAAGTACAAGGTGGTCGGCATCGACCTCCAGTACACCGCCGGTCCCAGGCATAGACCAGAAGGTTGCCGTCGCCCAGTTGTGCGTGCGCCATCATGTCCTCATCTACCACTACTACATGGCCACAGAGCCTTGCGACCGTTTCAACAGGTTTGTCAACAGCACCGACTACAAGTTCGCCACGGTGGAAACCAAAAATGATGTAAAAGCGCTCAGTGTTACGGGCTTGGCCTGCAAGAACCTTGTCGAAATCCGTGACCACTACAGGGTCTGGGGCAGCACGAAGCAGGACTCCCTGGTCGAGCTCGCCTCGGCCATCATCGACCCCTACTACGAAAAGATGAAGCAGGATGCCCAGAGAACAAGTCCCATATCCTGGCACAAGGCCGGGATGCGGCAACTAGATGAACCTCACCTCAGGTCCGCGGCCAAGAGCGTGTACACATGCTACGAGATGCACAGGCGGATCGTTGACATGAGGAAGTGCCTCGTTACCCAAATCGACGAGCCCGGATCGAGCCACAAGTAGAGCAAGAGTCACAAAAAGTAAATGATGATCAGATGATCATTTATGCTAGTTAATCATGCATGTAATATATAGTTTACTTTATTGGTGTGTGGAAATGTCATGTGTGTAGTAGCCACCTATGTAATTATGCATGTAATAGTTTACTTTGGTGTGTGCAAATGCCATGGTTGTAGTAGCCACCTATGTAAGTGGATGTTTAATTTGGTTATGCAACCATATCCTTATAAGTGTGTATATAATGTTGTTGTTCTGTATGCAATCCCATTGCACAACACACACATCTTATTAGCAGGAACCGTCTGTGTTATTATTGGTCTCCGCACACATTTCTGATTACAGACCTGTTTGCCGCGTATCACACACATCTTGTTATATTGAACTGTTTATGTTCTCTTGTCTCAACACAAACAGTTCATCAGTGTGAACCGCATGCCGTATATCGCACACACCTTGAATCAGGTTGACCGTTTCTTTTGTGTTGCCTAATCACAAACAGTTCATCCGAGTGAACCGTATGTTGTATATCGCACACACCTTCATCTGGCTGCCCGTTTCTTTTGTTCCTCCTCATCGCAAATAGTTAAGTGGACTGAACTGTATGCCCTGCATCGCACATGCAACTTAAATCTGAACTGTGTTTGATGCATCCTCTATCGCAAACGTTTTGCACATTTTTTGACGGTTTTTTACACCACCGTTTGCGATTATGGCATCACACACAGTTTCGTCGAAGGGTCTCTGATCGTAGTGTCGCGTTAGCAGCATCCTGCAGTAGTGGGTGTTGGTAACAATTTTGTAATGTAGATGATCAGGGTTTAAAAAAATGCGAGAATGACTGTTGGTGGACAACAAAAATTGAAGAAAATGCAATGTATGCATGACTAAAGATGCCATGTAGTTGGTACTAAATCTGCCGTGCAGCTTCCATGGAAACTGCCATGTAATTGCTACTGAATCTACCATCGCGTAGATTTCTGTTTCAGTCAATGCATTCTTTTTTCACACATATTGTATTCTATACATGCTCTGTACGAGCTAGTAGAAATGATCACGTGCAAAAACATGAGAGAGAACAGTTTCTTATGAACTAACATGCCAAACGATACAGTTATCACCGCAAGATCCCAAAAACAAATGAAATGATTACTTGCACTAACCATGCATGATCAACTATATTTGCCATGTTTCAGGCATCATAAACGCATTCAAACTCCCAATTGGTACTCACAATCACAAACACACAAATAATATTGAACATAAAAGTAATTCTTGTCACACCTAAACATGTTCAGATCCACACTTATATTACAAATATTCAAATGGCACATACATGCCACCACTATATACTACAGCTACGGGGGATGCAGTCATAACATAGCACACGGGCATAGTTTCAAAGAACAAAGGTGATACGTTACATTCCTCAGCCATAGAATGTAAGGTAGGCATGTGTATGGAGCATCACGTGATCACTTGTACTTCTTGTTGGTGGATTTGACAGCTCCCTCTATGAACTCTCTTGCTGAAGCCCGCGAGTTGAAATCTTCATTCATCAACCAGTTCCATGTATATATTTTACGGAGCTCGACGACCATTGCAGCTGTGATCACGAGGACCCGTCGACCTTCCCACTTTGCAAGGTATTCCAGCATGTAAAAACCGCAGTCGTGCCTGTAACGAAACAAAATAGGTGAACTCATGCCAACAGAAAAAATGATAAACTTTGATGAAGAGGCGAAACGGTTTAAAATTGAGGTGGAGAACAGATGAAAAAGATAGTAATTACCCGTTTTGTTGCTTCTCAGTAGTGACATACTCAATTGGAAAGTGACTGATCTGGACCTTTGAGTTTTTGTAATGACGGATCCATGTCTCTTTCAGGTTGTTGATGAAGAATTCAGCATGTGTAGTAAGGTCTTCGTCATCTCCTGAACGGATTGAATCAAGCACCTCAAATCATTGGTTCTTCAGGTCAAGGCAAATCACGTAGTGGTGACCGCACTTGTCATCTGGGTTGTCTGGTGAAAGCTCCTGGAACATGGGGAACATGACCTGCAAGTATAAAAGAGGAAAGGAAAACAGAGTTCACATCAAAACAGAATGATGAAGTTGGAAAAATGATATGTAAAAAAATTGCCACATGCAGTAGGAGATATATGAAAAAGCAAGCATCAAGTGGCCAAGTTGACGCACGTAAAAGGTTTATTTGCCACGTGTAATTATAAGAAGTTGCCATCCATGGATAAACAAAGTTGCCCAATATTTTAAGTGGAGTTGCCACATAAGTTGCATTAAAAGTTCACTCTTATTTTACATGGCAGATGTTGCCACATGAAACGTCTGTCGCGAACAGTTTGTAACCCACATGTGAAGTATAGCTACTAGCAAAACATACCATGGAAAAATATATGTACAACGAGAAGAAACACTCACATATTTCTTCAGTGTGAGCTTCAAATCACCATGCGTGGCAAAATGCTTCCTCAGGATTTTATGGTGGAAGTCACCATCCCATATTTTGCAGGTCACGCTGTATTGCATAATCGTCTTGTCGGGACAAATGTCCACATGCCTGTTGGTGAAGTCAATCCCACACGCTACTACATTCTTCGACATTTTACCAGTAGGCCTCACGGACTCGGCAAGATCACCCAGGTCGACGTATGTCGCATCACATTGTATGATTTTGGTTCTGTCCAAACATGAGCTGTATGAAAATGATATAACATGAAAGAATCATGTCTACTAAGAAAATAAAAATAAACATGAATAATGCATGGCTAAAAGGGCAAAAATAATATCGGAGAAAAGCGAGTGAGAGGTTATGTTGGACATTACGCTTTCAGCTCCTTCATGTGCTTGTTGTTTGACCTCGCATTTCTAAAACACTTGACAATATCGAATAGTTGGTTCTGCTCCTTTCTGACCTTAACATCGGGCTCAAAGTCATCCACTGGTGGTGCATGAACTACCCTAGACTGCCTCACAGATCCAGGGGTGGCACTTCTAACGATATCCTCGGATACTGACTCAGCAGGCATGTCAGAACTTGATTGCCCCTAACCCCGTGAGGACCTCCTCTTTAATGCTTCCTCCTCAATCCTACGGTAAGCTTCATCGAGTGACGGCGAAATATCCTCAGGAGTGGCTGGAAGAATAAAACAGTGGGTTAAGAAACTTGGAAACAACAAGCTATTATGCAAAAATTTCAGACTGTAAGTTGTAGGTGCTAATTAGAAAGTGTCAATGTCAAATGTCACTTGGTAGACGAAATGTTTCCCAGGTGAAAAGTGTACTGCAGTTGCCATGTGCATTGCACTGGAGTTGCCATGTGGCAACAACTGTAGTTGCCATGTGCATAGCACTGGAGTTGCCATGTGGCAACAACTGTAGTTGCCATGTGGCAACCACTGCACTTGACATGTGCAG
Organism: Triticum aestivum; assembly: GCF_018294505.1. Classification (NCBI taxonomy): domain Eukaryota; kingdom Viridiplantae; phylum Streptophyta; class Magnoliopsida; order Poales; family Poaceae; genus Triticum; species Triticum aestivum. Next base: position 392,110,523 of record NC_057811.1, read on the forward strand.
TGCACTGCAGTTGCCATGTGCAAAATGCACTTAAGTTGGCGTGTGGTAGCAACTACATTTGCCATGTGTAACGAACTAAAGTCGTCACGCGACAACCTATGCATAAAACACATGTGATGAAAAGTGCTTTGGCCCTGCCAAAGATAAAAAATGGTTGTCATCTCGTAAATAAAAAAATCAGTTGCCATGTATATATATGAACAGCAACCACCAAATTAGGTAACCTGGAAATGACAACTACATGTGCATCCCATGAGGTTTTCCATCACAATTCAGAAAACAAAAAGCTTGTGACAAATGTCAGACAAAAAATGTAGAAACAAAATGATAAACACACAAAATTTTACCTTGCACTATCGGCTCTGCAAACTTCACAGCCTTCCTGCCATCAGCCATTGGCTGCGCCATCATTGGGGCCGTGCCTGCCGGGAAAGCAAAGGCAACAGGCACAAGATCGTGCACCACTGGTTCATCCTGAGTGCGATCGATGCCAAGACTAAAGCTCGGTGGGGTGAAAGCCATGGGGTGCCTCTCCTGCCTACCAGCCGGATCGTGAAGAAATTGTTTGGCAGAATCTAGAGGTGACAGATCAACAAACATGTCTGCCTCGTCTACTGCAGGATCATCAGGCTTATTAGTAGGGCGGGGCATGCTGTCAGCGGTCTCAATCACAACTTTCTTCCCTATCTTCCTGTTTGGGCTGTAGGGGACACCAATGTTGACAGGGAGCTTAGAAGTGCACAGATTTAAGCTGGAGTTCTCCACGGCGGTGAAAGACGCAGTCTGCTCCGAATGTCCACCTCCTTCAATCATGCACGGCTTACCACCTGCATCTATTGTATTCCGGACTTCCGTCTTCTCCACAACATTGCTTTTGGCAGAAGGTGGGAACAGTGTGGAAGCAGGCACGTAACCAGAGTCACCTCTGCTGCTCTTAGCTACCTCTGGTGCATTGGATAACTGTGCAGGATGCTTGCGGGGGCTACACCGCCTAGGTGGCAGGCCAGCTCGTGCAACGATTGCAGTAGCAGCCTCTGGGCCACCAGCCGCTGGAGCTGTTGTGCGATGAGTCTCATCTGTGGATGGCCTATCATTCTGAAATGTGGCCGCATCCCCTTTTTTTGTGGACACAGAAGTGCCACCAGCCACACACTTGAAATCCGTAACAGATGAGTGGTAATCTTCCTTGTTTAGGTTGAGCTCGGGAGCGTCCACTTCAACACTTGCTGATCGGGTGGCATGGGTCACAACAGCATCTCTCATTGCCACCAGGGTGGGTAATATCTCAGCAGTCCTGGCAGATACCGACTCGTTGCTCCCAGATGTATGGATGGCTGTTGTTGCAGTTTGCACATTTGCAGCCGGTGGAGATGGGCGGCCGCTTGCATCAGAGCTAGTAGGAACGGTGGACGGTGCAGCAACAGTTTTGTCGACTGGCGGCTCATGAATATCTGCATTCCCACTTGTCGACAACTTGGAGTGAATGTGTTCAAGTGGGTCTTTGGTAGGGCGTTTGGTCGATCGTGTAGTAGTCTTCTTCACCCTGCAAAGAAAACGCATGAAGAGTACAAAAAGGTGAGCACTAGGAACAAAATAAATTGCAATGGTAGTCGTCATAAAATGAAAATGTGTGAAATGCCAGAGCTGCCATTTGAAAACAAGGTATGGATGAACACACATGAAATGCAAGCGGTTGAAGTTAGTGGAAAGCTACCAGTTGCCATATGAGTGGACAAGATTTGCCATGTGGTCTAGTAAGCAATGGCCATGCAGAAGAAGTAGGAGTTGCCATGCAGCAAATTTAGATCATAAAAACATCAGTTGCCATTTGGGAAAGATAGGAGTGGCCATGTGGCAAGTTAGACAACTGCCATGAGAAGCAGACAGTAGTTGCCACAGAAATGGATCAAGTAAAAGGGTGTATATGAATTAGAATGCATCAAACAAAATTAGCATTAGGACAATAAAAAACAGGGAGAACCCACCTCTTGATTGTCTTCCTCAAGTCTTCCAGCACGACAGGATCCCCGGTGTTGGACGTCGATGTGCAAGGAGACGACCTAGTGGAAGTGGTGGCACCATCAGTGGGAGCCCCCTATGTTCAATCGGGCAGAAACACGGGTTGGCGTGGGTGCTTGTTTCTGCTTAAATGATCGTCCACCAGCTGTCGCCTCACTGCACGTAGAAAGATGGCAAAAAGATACCAAGTGTGAGACACAAAAATCATGGTGCACCTAGCAAAATAAAAAAAAGGTCGGGCTGTTAAAAAGGAAGGACAAACAAAACGCTAAGTAGACGTCGAACCTCCTCCTAGCAGCTACGGGATCGGTCCTACACCTCTTGCCAGCAGAGCCTTGGCCAGCATCCTTTGGAGCCCTGCCCCTCTTTGAGAGCGAAACCCCCGTGTCTCTCACAACAGTTGGATCAATGCCTCCCTCCGGTGGAGGAACTTTTGGTGCAGCCTTATCGTTCCTACCCCCTACATGAACCTCATCATGTTCATCATCGTCGGTGTCATGTGGCACATACTCCATGTCATTGTCACCGTCCTTGTCGAGACCAGCATCCACGCCACCAAAACCATCCCCATCTAGCTCATCTTGCATGTCAGGGAGCTCCTGAGAGCTGTTGTAGTCATTCCGGCCACGGCAACCAGTTGGTCGATATGTATGTTCTCCAACAAATGATGTGAACTCCCCCGCGACCGCATCGCTATCAGAACCATTAAGTGTTGTCCAACCCTCAACCAACTTCCCGAGCAAGCTAGTCATGCCAGAAGCAAAGTGACCGACTAGGTGCTCAATAGGTGCTCTCACCTGAGCAGAAAACAGAAAGTAACAAGAACCAAACATATTAGAATCACGTGTGTAAGAAAAATAAGCCAAAACAACCATAAAGAGATATCAAATGCAAGAAAATATAATTTCAAAAAACAAATAAACATCCTTGATTACCTCAGCAGGACAAGATGGAGCTGAATGCACATCCATCCACTTTCCAAAGTTTTGTGGCCCACCAAACACACTGTAGTCTATAGCATGCTTGGCCATCGGCTGAAAAACAGCAAAAACAACTCAGATGCCAAAAGAAAAATAAGGAGCAGTGATTACAATTCATGGATTGCAAAGGAAAAAAAGGAGTTTCGATAGGGAACGGCGGAGTTGCCGTATGGGGACCAACATGGTTTCCATGTGCAGACAACCACGGTTGCCAAGGTATTTATGACTTGTTAGCCATAAATGGAAGCGGTGAGGTGGTGGAATGGAATGCACAAACAAAATTGACTACAAAAAATGGAGTATCAATGCCAATTAAAGTGTTGTGCATTTCCCACGCATAACCAAACGTATTTGTCATGCTGTATACGCTATAGATTCCCCTCTTTGAAAAGAAAACATATATGAACAAGCAGTATGGGTCAGTTTTTAGATTTTTTCATATTATATCCAACATCAAAATTCAAGAATGCCGTGCAAGAAAGAAGGCAGAACTAACCTGCAGTTTCCCATATTTGGTATCAGATATCCTATCAGCGGCAAGCACAGCCTTGACAGCATCATACGTCCACGCAGAGACATCAAACTTATGTGGAGGCGGTGGGCCTCCTATCTCAGTAAAGTCGATAGTGGACAAATCAAGACGATCGACGTACATGAGCTGGTTTACACAATAAAGCAAGCTAGTAAATCATAATATAACAATGGTCGGTGTTGTGCAGGAAAAGAAAACAGATAAAAAACCGGGAAAAAAGAAAAAGAAAATGACCACGGTCTTAACGTCGTTGGCAGTGCAGTATTCCTTGAGTCACAAGTTGAAAAAAAGGGAAGAAAGATTTGCCATCTATCTATGTTGTTAGTTGTCACCTATATATGGTGTTAGTTGCCATCATGCTATGTTGGCAGTTGCCATCTTATTATGCTGGTAGTTGCCACTAGTTCAACATGACAGTTGCCATCCAAATTGTATAAGGAGAATGAATATAGGAAGTGAACACTATGTGTGTTATAGAAAAATGCAATTGCCTTGTAGGCAGCAACTACAGTTGCCATGGATCAAACAAAATTCACTCTGACATGTAAAAAGTCACAGAAAAATGAAACAAAGGGTTGCCATGCACGATCGCCTACGGTTGCCATAAAAAAGGAAAAACAAAATTCAGTTAAAAGCTCGGTCAAAACTATGGGTTGTCAGATTATGGCCAAACAGAGATACCAAAAAATGCAAAACAATTTGGTTCACACTGAGCATTTGCATAAGAGTAGGGGAAAATACCATTAGGTGCAAGCGACAGCCCTTCTGGTACATCTTATTTGAGAATGCATCATGCAGGAAGTCAGCGATGAATTTACACCAATTCATGTTCTTAACATCTTTCAGCTTCGCCTGCACAACACAAATCAGGACAAAAAGATGCTGCATCAGCATTCAATAAAAACATCAAAACTGGCAGTGACTAGCTTCTGCGTGACATCAAAATCAAAAGATTGTAGGGGAAAATAAATAGAGAGAGAGCATTCACCAGGACAGGGAAGCACTTGTTGCTTGGGCGAAGAGATGTGATAGGCGCAAAGACAGCTAAGATCAAGTACATGAGCAGCTTCATCTTAAATACCTCGCCATGGGTTCTCATGCCCTCCAGCGAAGTTGCCAGCACAGTCGTATTAGGCATGGATGGCATTCCAGGAAACAAACGGGCGAACAAAGTTTCCTCAATCTTATTATTCACCTCATACGGGACATTGATTTCTCCACGGGGTACACCCAAAGTGCAGAACACAGATTCCTCATCCAAAGGCAGTCTTCCATGTCCCGGAATCACGAATTCCCTAGACGCAGGCTCATATATCTCACCGAGCCAGTCGCATACAGGGTTTACTAGGTTCGTGCACCGAACATCCATCAGATCCTGCATCCCCATCTCACAGGAAGCTCCCTTCTGCTCATCAGTAAATCCCTCGGTCAATATAGTCAGGCTTCTTGCGAAGCCCTATTGCGCTGACGTTTCTTCTTCTGCATAACACAAAAAGAATCATTTGTTGCCATGTTTCAATGTAGTAAAAATTTAGTTCTAACAGAAGAATGAAAACTCAATGTCAAATTAAAACATAGGGGGAGAGTGACCTCATCGCCATCTTTTGTACGACCGGTCGCACGATTCCGTGGCGGTAACTCCATGAAGTCATCATCATCTTGATGGTCACCACGAGCCATTGTGCTACGGTAAGAACAAAAACACGTTAGTGTAAAATGAAAACACAGCCGACAGATGCAGACAGAGATGCACGAAGTAACGATTCAATGGATATCATCGATAATAAAAATGAAAACTGCCATGTTTACCCCAAAGTTTTAGCATGTGAAAAGGAGGTAATTGCCATGTGTTGAACATGCACAAAATAGGCAGAAAATAACCAATGGAAAAGCAAATGCAGAAACATAGCAACTGAATATGTGTGTGCTTCTTAAGGAAGCACTTGCCATGTAGCAGAATCAAGTTGCCATGTTGGCACTAAACAATGTGGCAACTGAGGCAGTACAGTGGAACACCCAACTACCATTGTCCAACATGTAATGTGGCAACTAACACATTTGCATAATAAAAGTACAGGTCACATCTACTAGGTTCAAGTTGCCATGTTAACAAACAAAGGATGTGGCAACTAAGTCAGTTCAAATAGAACAGACAACTTCCAGTCTACAATGTATAATGTGGCAACTCACACACTGGCCTCGTAAAAAAATGAGTTGCCATGTAATGCAATCAAATATGTTGTGCTATCACAAAACAGCATGGCAACGAAGTGAGCCCATTGTACAGTCAAACTGCCATTACTCTACATATGACATGGCAATTGTCGTAGTTGATTCACAATATTAGTTGCCACTTAGAAGGATAGTTGTAGGTAAACAAAATGCAATGAAATTGTTGTGACTGCCATTATCCCACACTTAAATATGCATCTACCTAGATATAGGGATCATACAGAAATATCACTCCTCGAGTTGGATCTCATAAACTGACATTATCCTACATATGACATGGCAACTGACATAGTTGATTCAGAAAATTAGTTGCCATAAATGAGGATAGTTGTGGACAAAACAAGTGTGTTGAAATTGCCATGACTGTCATTATACTACACTTTGAAATGCACCTAACTAGATCTAGAGTTCATACACAACTATCATATCCTTAATTCAACAACAAAAAACGCCCTAAAAACAGTGACGACCATAGCCTTCGAGGCAAATCAGAACTAATAAATAGAAATCGCTCGCACAGGCAAATGCACGAACTAATCTCTCGTATATAGAGATGTGGTTGCCGACCGGGCGAGCCTCACCGGCATGATTACCACCGCAACGGCGACGGAACTGCGCAATGCCGCCCTAAATGGCACACACGCGACTCCCCTGCCGACGGGGACACCTGAGCGCCGCGAATCCGCCTGAATCTCGAGAAGGCCCGAGGGGAATGTGACCAGGGAAGAAGGGGGGCAGATTACGCAGGGAGGAATATGACCAGCTTCGATAGCCTTACCTTCTCACTGCGGCTGCTCCGACGACGACGCTCCGGTCCGGTGAACACCAGCAATGGCCGCGAATGCCGTCGACTCTTCTGCCGCCGCCGCCTCCTCCTCTCGTCTTCTCTTCCAATCGAATGGAACTGCTGTGGATGGTGGGTTGGGGAGTTAATGAATGGGAAGGGGGAGTAATGAAACCGCAACGAGGGGAGGGAATGGCGAGTCGTGGGAGATGCAAAACGAAGTTGTGCGCGGCGTGCGGGCGCGACGGCAGTTTCACCGCACGCCTCGACTCGCAACCGCTGTCGTCCGAGTGAGAAACGACGTGCAGGCGAACTAACTACACACCACACACTGGCCTTGTCCTACGTGGCACACAAAATCTGCCTTCCCGTGTCAAGATTCGTGCAAAATTAAATCGACGGCGATCGAGGCGTGTGGGCGAGTTGGAGAAGTGCCACACGTGTGGGCGTTAGTATCGAGGCGTGTGGGCGAGTTGGAGAAGTGCCACACGTGTGGGCGCGACGGCAGTTCCACCGCACGCCTCGACTCGCAACCGCTGTCGTCCGAGTGAGAAACGGCGTGCGGGCGAACTAACTACACACCACACACCGGCCTTGTCCTACGTGGCACACAAAATCTGCCTTCCCGTGTCAAGATTCGTGCAAAATTAAATCGACGGCGATCGAGACGTGTGGGCGAGTTGGAGAAGTGCCACACGTGTGGACGTTAGTGTTTACGAATAATAATTGGGAAGGTGCTAGGTGAAAATCGCCATACAATCAAGGAAAGCGGGCTATTTACGCTTTTGCCCTTGATAGGAAAAAAGGGTAGCCGCCACCGCGCCGTCGCAGCAGAGCGTCTCTCCTCCCACGCTCCGATGGCGATCTCCCACCTCACCCGCCGCCTCCTGAGCCCCTCGACGGCCAAGGCCGCCGCCACCGCCAAGCTCTTTCCCGGCACGAGCTTCTCGAATCCCCATGCCTATGCGCGAAACCCCCTCCTCCTACTCGACCCCCACCGCCGCTTCTCCACGAGCCCAAACACCACCCCTAACCCCGCCGCCGCCGCCGCCCCCGCTCCAGAAGCCACTCCCCTGGAGTCGATGAAGCACCAGGAGATCGAGGGCCCCACGGTGGAGCGCGACCTGTCGCCGCTCGCCGACGAGGCGCGGGCGGAGCTCGACGCCCTCCGCCGCGCCGCGCAGCGCCTCAGCGCCTCCCTCGCGATCCTCGGCGGGACGCACCTCGCCGCAGGAGCGTGGATCGCCTCCGGGGCCGCGCCCGTCGGGGTCGAGTCGGCCGCGTTGGTGCAGGGCGTGGCGGCGTTCGCGTTCCCCTTCACGGCCGCCCTGGTGCTTCGCCGTGTCATCAAGCCCGTCGCCTTCTTCCAGAAGATGGAGGCCAACGGGAGGCTGCAGGTGCTCACGCTTTGCCTTCAGGCCTCGAAGAACGTTAACCTCATGATGCTCCGGACGCGGGTGCTCGCCATCTCCTGCGCCCTCGGAGTGTCGGTCGGATCGGTAGCTACGATCTTGATGCGGTAAGCTTGTGCTAGGCTCTGCTCAGGAAGGATGATTAGTGTCAGTATTCGAGGAATAAGACTAAAACGAGATATGAGATTAGACCTTGGAACTCTGAAAATTTGGGGCTTTTGGATGTTGAAGTGTGCTTAGTTTTGGTATCTGTATGGTATTACACGGGTACCAGTGGCCGTTCAAACTGTTGCTATTACAGTGATATTCGTCTTCTGTTAGATGGATCAACCAGTTGCTGAATCTTATTATCTTGTATGCTGAACCAGCTCCATTTCTCAGTTGATAACTTGTTTATGAACTAGGTGATTATACCTGCATTTTAGATTCCAGTTGCCTAGTGAGTTGCTCTCGTATTGCTAAACTAAGTTTTGGGATCTTCATGATATGGCAACTTGGATAAGATCATCTAACATCAAACAGTTATTTCTTTATGCTGGGGTATGTAGGCGCGAGTTTACTTGCAAGTTGCTTGTCTAGTTATGGCTTCGCAGTTCGCACCATCTGAAAAATCGTGCCTTCAGAGTTCAATTGAAACTTCAAAGCTCAGTTTTGAAAATTAACCGGTTAAGTGTGGTTTGTGAGATGTCGAGGGAGGTTTTATAAGATCTCAAGGAATTTGGGAATAAGAGTGCATCGATAAAAGGTGGTGAAATTGGAGATGTTTGTGGATAATGGCATGCCCACATATATATATTAAGTATACATATTTCTCAGTTACATTTGTTGTCTCTGTACTAGTAGTGTCAAAAACGCTCTTATATTATGGGACGGAGGGAGTACATGACAATCTACATTTGTTTCTAGCAGTAGCACATTTTTCTTGCTGTTTTCACTTTTGTCATATTTACTCTGTTTCCAAGGATAGTACAATTTGTTTTGCCTTCCTCGTTGACAAGTAAATTTTCAGAAAACCTAGATAGATCAGCTTGGGCCATATATCTTACTCCCTCTGTAAACTATTATAAGAGTGTTTAGATTACTGAAGTAGTGATCTAAACGCTCTTACATTAGTTTACGGAGGGAGTACTTCTTTAGGTTTAGCTTGCCTTACTGCATGCCCTTAGTGACAAGGTCTGTTGGGGAATTTTAATAATTTCGTGGGTTAGATCCAGCCACACCACACTGAATTGATCTTTGTTGTCTATGAGGTGGTTATTAGAGATGAACTCTGAAGTTCCTGTCTTGTCCACTATGACCTGGACAATGAAATGCAGGGCTTGACTTATTCCTAATGTTCCCTATAAGCGCTATTGTATGTGGAACAGCTTGAATTGATTGATAAGTTGTTGATTATGCTTGCCTGTCCACAGCATGAAACTTTGCTGAAATCAATGATTAAGTGTAGGTTCTTGACCTGTAGTGGGATTTAATTTTTGCAGCTTTAGTTGTTTTTAGTATCTCCTAATAAGTACAGTCTAGAGTTGAGGCTTCCCATTCCCCAGTCTTGACCTGATGCATTATGAGGCAGGTTTAGCTTATGTGCTTCAATAATACATCACAGTCTAACCTAATGGTTATCATTTTATCAAGTAAACTGTGTATTTGTTAACACTTCTGAAGAGCGCCATTTCTTTTTGGCCTTGAAGAGCTATAGTTCAAATAGACACAAAGAACACAGTATAGACTATAGATGCCTGAGCAAAGATACTGACTATATTTTACAGACCTGTTGGTACCTGACTACCTGAGAAGTTAAGATGTAATTCAGACATGTGTTCTAATATCTAAAGAAACGGGAAAAAAACTCGGTAAATGTATAACAAGCCATTATAGACATATCTTTGGGAAAATAAAGCTGATGAAGCGATGGAGATACCTGGTCTTTCATGAAAGTCTATGTGTACACTATGTTGCCCTCTAATTAAGTTATAGTGTAGTTTAGGTCCAAGTGGCAATGTTTTGTACAGAAGACACATCAGACATCCCCTGTTATTTATGTTCTGGGCTGCAATCTTGTTGTAATCATGTAATGACCTGTTCCTTTGGAAAGATAAATATTCACTGGCATTATTGCCACAGATAGAAGGACTTGACAGATTCCAGAAGGCCTGGCCAAATTAGCTCTGCTCTTAGCAGTTAGACAAGCACCGCCATCGCCGCTGCTCTTTCTGTCATTATAAATAGGGATTTGGAATAAACGGAGGCTGCACATCACTCACTTTCAGCTTCCAAGCCCACACAGTTTTTGGATGTTATTTAATAGGGTCTGTTTAGGACACATCTAGATGTGACATAGTTATGTCACATCTAAGCTGATGTTCACTCTGTTTATGGTCTGTTTTTTTCATTTTTTTTTTGTTTCTTGTTGTTGCATTATATATTTGTGGGAGCTTAGATGTGACATCCTTAAAAAATATCTAGATGTGAATTAGACAAACTGTTTAGTTTACAGTTGTAACTTACCAGGCTAGGACCGATTTTCGGCCGGAATCGAAACGACGGACGGAGAAGTGTATTTTTTTACAGGGGTATTTAAAAAGAAAAACGACAATCCAAACATGGCCATGTAAAGGCCAGTAGGATGATTCTCTTATCTAAAAAAGGCAGGTTACTCCTGGCTAGATGCCAGGTGGTGGTGGCTGAGTTCATGAATTGTACTGTATCTCTTTTGCCGAACCTTGCTCTGATCTGCTATATTTGCTCAATGTAGATGAGCCTAGTCCATGAATCCTAGCTAGATCCCACATTTAGGTTAATCACATCATGGTTACATAATGTGCTGGTTATCAGTGGTTCCGGTTCTATTCCAGCTGGTAAATCACATCATGGTAGACCTGAGACTGCATTAGCATATACTCCCTCCGTTCCTAAATATAAGTCTTTGTAGAGATTTAACTATGGACTGCATATGGATGTATATAGATGCATTTTAAAGTGTACATTCACTCATTTAGCTCCGTATGTAGTTCATAGTCATAGTGGAATCTCTACAAAGACGTATATTTAGGAATGAAGGGAATACTATATTTATTTCTGAATCTTGTTGGTTTTACATGGTAGCCCTCAGCTGTTCTCTTAAAGTGAGTTCCATAGATAATTCCTGTGACCAATCCTCAGTCACATGGTGCGTGCACCCACATAGGAAAGATCGCACACAAATAATCACTAACCAGTGGAGATGATCTGGAGATATGTTTCTTCTTGTCTTTGGCCCGGGGCAGTATCCCATTTACCAGAGTGGAGATGGCCTGGACTCTGGAACCATGTATCCTGATGCTTCTTCTTGTCTTCGGCTTCAGACAGTATCTCTCTCATTCTTTTATAATGTGGTTGGATCCTGACATCTCATCTTCGTGTTCTTTATTTTTTTTAAAGAAAATTGGTGTGCACCACTAGTCTTTTATACTGGCATGGTACTGTGAATCGACAGTTCACAATATTTGTGCAGTTGGAGAATCTGAAGTGCAGGTTTCCATTCCTCGCCACACTTGGAGGACTTTGAAATGTAGGGATGGAGCAAGGATTCCAAAGAGAAACTTCTCTTTCCTCCACATTTTGGAGGATTTTAAGCACAAATTTCATACCAATTCCCCATTTGAAAAAAAAAGAAAAGAAATTGCAATGTGGAACAAATGAATTGCTCTAAATATACCAACCAGCAGGAATCTAATCCCCCTAAAAAAAAAGTAGGAATCTAATCTTTCAAGCATTTTTGTACGGAAGAAGCATATATGCTCAAGCCTGTGTTACAGAGTTTTCTGAAGGAGTTTGAGGTGATCTCTCGGAGAGACGTTTTCGTCCAGAAATTTATCTGTAGTTTCGCCGTGTGAAGCACCGAACGTATGCATGTTGCACCCGCAAAAAAAGAAGAAGAACGTATGCATGTTTTTATAATATGCTCGATATTTTTTTCATCATTTTTCTTCCTTCTGTTCCAAGTAGGCATTAAATCCCTTTGAGAATTTCACGACGATATCACTCACCAAACATTCGTAAAAATCAAAAGAATACAAAAATGAGGTTACAACTTAATCATTTTCCGATGAAAAATGTGTGTGCTCCGCAGATTCATAACTCTATCATACACACACGCGAATCGGTCGTACAAGTAACGTACTGCCTCGATCGAAATCAAGACATGTAGAAGTCATTAGGCTTGAACAAATTCACGATGTGATTGAATCCGATCTTTAAATTAATCAGGCCAAAGAAATGGCAAATAATAATACAATATCCATCGAGCCCTCTCTCAAAAGGAAGAACAGAACAATAATAAAGCACCAGATGTATCGGACCGGTGCAAATGGATTCGCCAAAAGGAGGAGAAACAAAATAAAATCAAGACATATAAATCAAAGCACGCGCATGCATCGATCAAAGCGCACGCGCGTGCCTCGAATCAGCGTAGCGTAGAGCCATACATAGCGAATTAGTGATCTTCTTCTTCCTGCCTTCCTCCTCCTCGCAGCGAACTGACTCGGGCCGGGGCGCGCTTACTGCAGGTAGTAGGCGAAGAAGGAGAGCACGGTGGCCCCGAGCACGGCGCCGACGGCCGGGACGGCTGCGGCGGCGGAGCCGGCGACGGCGGCGCCGGGGGCCGGGGCCATGGCCGGGGCTTCGGCGGCGAGGGCCACGGTGGCGGAGGCGGCGACAAGGACGGCGCAGGCGATCTTCTTCATCTCCATCTCTTCTTGGTCGAGGTGGTGGTCTCGGACGAACGCGCGTACGAGAGCACCGGAGCCGGAGAAGAACGGAGGGGAGGAAGAAGTGCTCCGGCTGATGCTCTGTGGGTTGTCCTTGTTGCTTTGCCTGAGGAAGGACGGGAGGGCGGGGGCCGCCATTTATAGGGCTGATCTTGGGGAGTGGCCGCCATGTGGAGGCGTCTACGTGCGTTCACGTGCATGCGAGCGCGAGGCGGGCGGGCGGCCGGGCGGTAATCTCTCGCCCGGAGGGAACGCGTCGTCGCGCGCATGGTTCGTTAAATTTGAACGCGTCGTCCTTCTGGCTTGGTAAGCACGCGCGCGTTTGCCCGTTCTGTGCATATACAGAGAGAAAAAAGAAGGCGAACGCTACGCTAGGTCCGGTCGACCGGCCCAATTTTCGACTGGTCGCCGTGCAAGCGTTGGATCCAGCCGCATGTGCCGTCAGATCCATGAAAAAAAAAAGAAACATCCCCTTTCCAGCCCCTCGCATTGCTCGCGCACAGCACCTAACACCTCCCACCACCTCACTTGCAGCACGGTGGCGGTGGCATGCTCGCAGTTGCCGCTCGCATGCGCTGTCGGATGCAATACCGGTGCCCGCTGGTCCGCCCTACGCAGCAAAATGTGGTGTCGGTTGCAACTTTTGATGTAAGCCATCGCTATGGCCAGTCGTTGTGGTAGCACCCGGTGGCAACCGTTCCAGCACGTGATGTCGTGGATGCAGCATCCGAGTGACGCCGTTGTAGCATCTAGTGACCATGGTTCCAGCACATGGTGGCCGCGGACGTAGCATTCTGGGAGCCGCTGTCGTGGGAGTAAGTATGACAGTAAGAATAGGGGGTACGTAGGAGGAGGTAAGGCCCTAGCTACGGTGAGGTTGTGCACGCAAGGTTTACGAGTTCAGGTCCTTCTCGGAGGAAGTAATAGCCCTACGTCTCGGTGCCCGGAGGCTTGGTCGATTGGATTATGCGTGAGAGTTACCCGGGGGTGAACCCTTGTGCCAGAGGGGAGGGGTGGCTTATATAGAGTGCGCCACCCCTTCCCAGGCCTCAGTTACACAGGGGTTTAATGTAGATTAAGACAGACGTTATTGGTAACGCCCGCTATAATGACTATTAATGACCTTTAAGGCTACAGAGTGAACGCCTGACTGTTGCCATCCAGAGGTGGCTTTAGATCTTCTGTAATCCGAGTGATTCTCCCTGAGGTCGAGTGACTCTATCATAGTCGACTGGAATTGGGATATCCGAGTGGTATATCTGGTCGAGTGGATTGCACTCCATGGTGATTTCAATCGGTATCTTCGGTTGTACTTTGAATGTCTTTGGCTCTGGGGTAGTGTCCTTGGGTAGGGCGTCTAGGTCAGGCCTATGACCCTACCCTAGGTACATGTCATCGTAGGTGCATGTCATCGTCATTAGCCCCCGAATGGACTGAGGTTCGAGTGAAGAAGGGTTGAAGTTGACTCCGACTCAATTCTTATGCTTCGGAGGCATTTTACTGGAGTCTGGAAATCATGCTGAAGCTTCAACCTTGTTTGAGTCGCCTTGATCGATTCAGAGGTCGCCGAGTGAATTATACTGACAATCTTCGAGTGTTATTATGGTGCGAAATCTTCGGCGCGATTGATTGCTTTGCGGTTCCCGGATCTCACGGGATTCAAAATTTTGGAGAAGCGCGCGGGACGGGGCATGCCGCAGTAATCGGAGTGGATAGATAGGGGCGCCTCGATTTTCATGCCACATTTTCCCCACGTATCGGGT